>NW_027271172.1:3970000-4040000 GCF_040938485.1 Diadema antillarum
ACGCACATTCCACGTCTTATGTCCTAATTATTATATCATATTTCCATCCGTCCAACCTTATCATGAACACAATGCTAAACCTTAAGACCTCTTGTAATTATGAAAAAAACATACTTGTATATCTAAGCATCCTTTCTGACGAAAAGAAATGCGACAAATCCTTAATTATTCACATGCATAATTAAACATAAAACTCAGGAATTGCTGACTGCTGAAATTTGCACTTACAGACGGTACAAAATGTTGCATAATGTAACACTATTTTCGGAGATTCTCGTTATTACGTAACGATGACAGCTAGGTGATTTTCCAATCTGTTACAACTGCTACGATGACAACGATGAAGATGATGATGGATGTTAACGCTGTCGTGACGGGTGCTGTTCGTTATTCCGAAGGTTCGTTATTCCGAAGGGTCGTTAATCCGAAACACGCAAATTCCCTATACCTAGAGGTTCGTTAATCCGAAAATGAAAAAGGGTTCGTTAATCCGACAATTTGTGGCATTATTCCGAAGGTTCGTTATTCCGAAGATTGGTTAATCCGAAAATGAAATTCGGAACAATGAACCTTCGGAATAACGAATCTTAGGAATAAAGAGCCTTCGGAATTAAGAACCTTCGGAATAACGAGCTGTAACCGTTGTGACTTGTCAAAAGCGTATCATTTGAATATAAAAGCAAGTCATGCTGGAACTCCGAAAAGAACTCACCTGTAACTTTAACGTGAGAATCAATAGATCGAAAGGAACGGCTGCTAACAAGTCTATAAAGAACCAACTTCGTAGGTAGTTTATCGCTATAGCTCTTGCCTCGTAGACTACCTTCCCCGATTTACTCACGTACGTCGTTCGAAAGTTGATACCCACATCTAGGTAGAGAAAATCAAGGCAAGAAGACAAGATAGTGTAAAAATATCGATTACTGATCACTGACTTTCACAAGTTTCAATACCTACAGAAGTGTCCTTTTTAAAGGGATGGTATAGTTTCGACTTAGACGGAGAATTCAGATTTTAAATTTTTCCAAGACAATTAAAAACCAGAGCATTATTTCAATTCTAAGACATGTAAGAGGAATGCTAAGTTTGTTTGTTGAAAATTGGTTTTGAAATGGCTGAGATATCCAGTGGGTCCCACCTTTAATTAGGTCCTCTTTGCTTTGGGATATTTTTGCCATTTCAAAACCAATTTTCATCATATAAACTTTGAATTCCTTTTAGAATGGTATATGCTCTTTCATATTTCACACGAGGTTTCTCATAAACCACAAACACTAGAACAATAAAGCCCCATCTCAACGAAACTAAACCATTCCTTTAAGGTCGAAACTAATTCTATCCGTTTGCTTTCTAACAGAATAGGGTGCATGTGTAAAGTTTGTTGATTGTGAGTAAATAGTTCGACAAATAGGTTGACATGTTGAGCTATCATTCCCGTTTTTTATCAAATGCTAACAAAAAATTTTGGCTGGTTGTTGGATGATGCAAGTTAAAGGGATTGTATAGTTTTGGTTAAGACCTAACTTCAGGTTTCTATCATTTTTATTTTGTTGAGATAACGAGAAACTGTTATGAAATGTGAAAGAGCATGTAATTTTAAGAGGAATTCAACGTTTATTTGATGAAAATTGGTTTTGAAATGGCTGAGATATCCAAAATCGAGCAATCCCAATAAAATATGGGACCCACCTTTTATTGCGGTGGCTTTGTTTTACTTTGTTTTTTGGATGTCTCAGCCATTCCATAACAGATTTTCATCAAATAAACTTTGAATGCCTCTTAGAATGGCATGCTCTGTAGTATTTCATAAGTGGTTTCTTGGTATCTCGCAAAAAGCTAGAAGCACAATTCTCATCTCTGTTAATACTATACATCCCTTTAAGCTCTTCCGGGGGGCCTGTTTTCATGATCATATTTTAATCCTAGGGCGAAGAAAAAAAAGTTCGAACAGTTTGTTTGACCTTGACCTGAAAGCATCCCTCTCTTCTTTACAGTGCTTCACGGTACTACAGATTTTATCTTGCCTTTGGAAAAAAGAAATCAAAGAGCACGCGTCATGTATCAAAATAAAGAAACCTCAAGTTAAATTTAAAAAAAATGTCGATAATATTATATTGAGCGGGAATTATACATACTTTTTAATGCCATTGCTTTTCAGTTTTCTGTGCAAAATTTTAAATAATCCCACCTCCCTGATTACAGTTGAGACTGTAGTAGCACAAGATACAATGGCAAGCAATAATCAAAATTAAAGTACCTCCCCTTCTTGAAATTCATATTTTCACCATTTCACCATAATAGCTTTACGAACGCAACGATAAGTGGGGAAAAACTTAATGAATGAATAAGTAAACAGTGAATTACATGCTTATCTTGATCTTATGAAAAAACAAAGATAACTGACCTAAAATGAAAATAACCTCTATCGTGACATCGAGAATGGTGAGGACCATTAACGTTTCTTTCGCGTTTTGCACGGCTGCGTTGAAGGGCACGACTATGGCAATGTAGAGGGTAGCAAGTAGCACGCACCAGTCCCACACCGATTTCATGATACTATAGTGTAGTACGATGAACCGTGATTTCTTCATGGCGGCCACCTTGTACTCTGGTAGTACTGTTGATTTGGGGGGGAGTAAACCCTGGAAGAAACACAAAACTCGTGTATCACCGTCAGCTCCCTCAATCAAACACTAATGTTTTTGAATTCACTTTATTCCAGTGGAGTCACTGATTTATCTTACACATCTGCTCACTGAATCAATCTTTATAATTGTGATAATATTTACAAAAACCAATCCAACAAACAGCAAGGTTTGATGAATCTTGGAAAATCAAGTCAGAAGTTATGATTTTGCTTTCAAAGTTTCGGTGAAGCCATCGCTGGATGAGAAGACTTCAACACTTTTTCTTCACGTATGAACATAAATATAACTAGAAATGTCGCTACGTCGACTGGTATGCCTCCGCTATAATGCATGGTTCTCCCACTAGGTCTACGTGTCGACATTGAGTGACGACAGTTTCCATTATAATAAGGGAATATGTACTTTAATGAAAATGAAAGTTTGTGGAATTCTCTCGCTGTATTTTCCTTATATCGTTGTACATACGTGGCATCACGAACTGCAGTAGTCATCTTAGCTAGCGATGGAGGCACTGAAACTGTATAAATAGGACCCTATATGACTTTTCAAATGATTGTCCATGTCTATTCAAATTCTGCTGATGTATTCTACTAATATCGCTGCATCCACTCAATTCACATGTTTATTTGAGCTTCATTGCACTTTAGTGCCAACAGAACTGACAGCAACCTACGCTGTTGATTTTGAGTTTCCTCTTCTTTTTCTTCTCCTGCTCCTTAAGATGACCCGAGAGGTGGTAGAGCACCGCCCGACTTCTCCGTCTGTTGTAGTTGTAGTTCGATGGTAGATCATTGAGGTAGTTATTTTCCGACCCTTCGTCGTCGTCATCGTATGACCCCTCTCCTATAATGGGCGTGGTTTAAAAGAGAAGAGAAGAGACACGAAGAGATGTGATAGTTTGCGTATGAGTCCTCCCCTAATGGGCGTGGTTCAACAGAGGTGAGAGAAAAGTCATGAAAAGATGTGACAGCTGGCGTATTCCTTATAGTACCATTATCATAAACATTCAAGGCAATACAGACAAAAACTGCGACTCCGGTGCATTCTTGAGAAAGATAGGCAACACGAGTCGACCACACATTGATGGCATGAATTTCGAGGAAAGGGAGCATAATTTAGCAGAGGGAGTGAGTGGATTAAAAGTCGCACCACCATTTCGAAAAAAAAAAATATTCGCAACCATTCAGAAAAATATTACACTTTGCTTCTTCTCTGTACTGAAACGGCAAGGCATTCACCAAACAGAGTGGACACACAATGCGATATACGTAGGCATCAAGTAAGTTTCCGCTAAGAAAGTAAACCTCGTGACGACGAATTGGATGGATGTGTGTCGGAAAGTCACAAAGTGTCTCAAAGATTTATTGATGGTATAGAGCTTTGCAGGAAACAAACAAAACACATATGACAATATTGTTCCCCCTTCACCTTCATTCCCCTTTTCAGCACAACAAACAAGACCATCTATCACGATCATCATCATCATCACCATCCTCATCATCATCACCACTGTGGATAATGTCACTATCGTCACTACCATCCCCATCACCACTACCATCACACATCACAACCATCATCTCCATCATCCCTACCACCATTACCACCATCATCACAATCACCATCTCCATCACGACTACCACCATTAACACCATCCCCATTACCACCATCATCATCACCACCACACAACCGTCAACCCTACAGCACCACAACCACCATCTCTATCACGACTACTAAACCATCGCACCGCCCATCATCGCTACCACCGTCATCATCACCACCACCATAAAATTAACCGTCATCACTACCATCACAACCACCATCTCCATGGCGACTACTACCGCCACACCATCCCAATCACCACCCCCATCATCACCATAGTTACAGCCACCACTACCATAGTCACCATCACCAGCATCCCCCATCACCACCACCATCACCACCACCATCACCACCTTCACCGCCACGCCCCTCGCGGCTTTCCCCTTAACCATCATCACTTATACCTTCCTACCATCTTCATCGAGTGAGGCCATCTTTGTCTTTGTAATGTCCTTGTGGGACGCAAGGAAGAGGACCACTTCTCCCTTTTCATTTTTGATCGGCACAATATCCAGAAGGCACCAGAATGGCGTTACTGTTAAGTGGATGAATAGAGGATGAAAATAACAGAGGAATAGTAAGATGGAGGTCATCACATCGCGTAGTTGAACATTTAGAAACATGTTAGGCTCTTTACAGAATCTTTCATTTTAGCTCATCATCTATGCAATGTGTAACGTCTAATCGACCACCGTTATTACTGGACAACGTCATTATAGTGTGCCCTGTAGAAAAAGGCACGTACAAACTGGACCAAAATCCTGAAAGCAATTTAGTAGAATTGAGTAACTATCTTTGCCTTTTGGACAAACGTGAAAATAAAAGGAAATTTTGATTTTGTTCTAGTAGTTTGATTACTTATGGCAACCACTGTATTTTGAAAAGAACTTCAAGAGTATAAAACGTCCAGAGGTGACGATTTTGAAAACCAGCTACTGAGTGACTGCCTAACCTAGGGAGGCGGATTAGAGGCTTAGGTTTTGAATGTGAAAGGGACCGGATGTTCACTCACAGTCTTTTTTCCTGAAGAGGGCTTCTGTCTTGAGTTCCTCTTTGCTCTCCAGCGACGTTTCGATCAGCGTGATCTTTTCTATCGTCGTATCGGGGCCATACAAAAATCTGGAGGGAAATTTAGAAAAAGACAGAAAAGAAAAATCAATAAGACGAAACAAAAAAAAAATCATTTTGCAGTTTGTTCACGTTGAATATCAAATAAAAAATAAAGAATTTCAATAAAAAAACAATAAAACAGAGTTTATTTGAAGGAATACACCAAGCCTGTGTCACTCTGTTTTGATGACCTTTATCAAATATCTTTTGCAGACAATTACTTATGTTTGTAATCCTCTCGGCAAGCTGAAGAGTATGATTATATAATGTTGATTACATTTAGAGTCTGTGTCCAGTGTCACTGCTGATGACGAATCTATTGAGCTTATCAAAATTTATTTTACAGATGTAATCAAACACATTTGTCATCATTATCGTTTCAGATATATATATTACTGAATTATATGGAGGGCTTGACCTCAGCGACTGTCCACATTTTGTTGATGTCCACGTCAGGGGAAAAACGTCATAAATCTTCGGAATGGGTCAGCAGTCCACGCTGGATGCGAAGTGGACGCGATTTGAGGCTGCGTCTTGCCCCGTCCTACTCATTCATTTTCATTAACTTAATGCATCCCCAACGAATCCTGTGTAGACAACCCATTACACAGCCAGATTCAAACGCAAACGTGGTCAATGACATTTCCTTATCACGGAAAAAAAAAATGGAAAGGACAGCAAAAAGGTACCCCGCAGGTAAAAAAAAAAAGTCCTTCACTTCCCCCCTCCGATTCTTCAGAAATAAATGGATGTTAATTGCTGGGGAAATAAAAAAAACAACAACTGAACACTACAAATTAAGTCACATTGTGCAGTAGGTTTTTAATAGTAGTAGTAGTAGTAGTAGTAGTAGTAGTAGTAGTAGTAGTAGTAGTAGTAGTAGTAGTAGTACAGTAGTAGTAGTAGTAGTAGTTGTTGTTGTTGTTGTTGTTGTTGTTGTTGTTGTTGTTGTTGTTGTTTTGTTTGCAGGTTTGAGTACAACTCGTAACGTGCGAAAGCAATTTCTGATTGCAAAATTACCCTATAAACACAGATAAAGAGACACCACCCAGTAATCAAGTTATGAGGAAGAAATCCAGACGCCCTGTACACACATACCACGTGACAAAATACATGTACGTAAACATGCAGACACACTTCTGAATTTACTTACGGAATTCTACTCATTCGTTTTTGCAAGCATACACAATATATAGTGGTTGTGTATTCCTCGGTCAGTTTATGAATAGATATTCAAAGAGGGTTTCAAGAAGAAATAAAAATTTACTACACATTATTATGTTTCGAGAAATTACACACAAAAGAAAATAAATGTCTGATCGTTTCTCCACTTCTTTATTTGAGTCAACATACACAGTATTAGTGGGTATAATTCTCGACTACCTTATGACACAAATTATTATGTTTGTCTAAACAAATCTATCCATTTCAGGTGTAAACAATCTCATTGATTTAAGGATTGTCTCCTATGAACCCCCCCCCCCCCCACACACACACACACAAAACTGATCATGTTCTCTCTATGACATACTTCTTTATGTTCTCTCCATTGTAGTATACTGGATTTCAACGCAATAACGTTTCCAACTCAATAAATACATATGTACGTATGACGTTATTTTTTGTTCCGAGCTACATTTGGTTTGAGGATGTAGCCAGATATGATATGTCTTGTTATGCAGCCAAATGCTGGAAATAGATGATTAAACTTAGCCTTTCTCCCTGGAAGCTTTATTGATAATGGATCAATAAAAAGCTGGGGGGAAAAAAAATCCTGGAACGATAACATTCACCACAGAAAAATCGAAGTTTCATCTTGTGGAGCACTCGTACATTCTTTTCATAGAATTAAGCACAAAGCAACATTGATTTCGCCGAAACTTCAATTTGCCGTGGGCTAGCAATGATTTGGACTCGCATTATTGAAAAAAAGGCCCGCAAATAGAAGCATGTACCTAAACGTCCAGGCACGTCTTTCTAGAGAGACATATGAATCTATTTCAACGTAGAAGTGCTCTGGGATTTGTAATAAAAACTTGATTGGGACTGACAATCGGAAAACAGGAAATATCGTCCTCTCTCAAACGACAGCCTGTTTGCATGGTTTGGTATTTCATAGGATTTCAAAATATTCTATCTAAAACTGGGATGCTTCGCATAATGCCTGATTCTGTTGACCAAACGGCATGCAGGTACATGTGATTCTTCACTTTGCATACAATTTATGCATGAAATATCACCTGCTCGCCTTCATTTTATATTATCATGGAATGATGTCGTATACTTTAATTGATCACTTACATGTTTCAGTTGTTCGATTCAAACAATATTGTACTTATCTTTTTCAATTGATTTACATTCATGCATGAAAGAGAAATGCAGAAATGAAATCAATCACTCAATCAATCACTCAATCACTTACTCACTCATTCAATCAATCAATTAATCACTCAATCATTTAATTGATTAATCAATCAATCAATCAATCAATCAATCAAACACTCACTCACTCAATCAATCAACCACTCACTCAATCAATCGATCACTCACTCATTCACTCACTCAATCAATCAATTAATCACCCAATCAAATAATCACTCAATCACTCACTCAATCAATCAATCAATCAATCATTCATTCACTCAATCAATCAATTGATCAATCAATTAATCACTCACTCACTCACGCAATCAATCAATCAACCAATCACCTACTCACTCAATTAATCAATCAATCAATCAATCAATCACGCAATCAATCAATCAATCAATCAATCAATCAATCAATCAATCAATCAATCAATATGTGTTTGTCATTGTACGAGTAAGTACACTGTTTGTGTTTTTTGTTTTTTGTTTTTTGGGGGGGGGGGGGTTCCCCTCACATTGGAATTGATGGGGTTTTATTCATACATTTTTCCATCGCATTCCTTTCTTCTTTTCCCCCCTGGTGCAACGCTATCTGCATATGCTCATGCGGAGGTACGCTTAGATATTTCGACAATAGATTTACAAACATTATGTTACCTTATGTTTCATTCGAATTTTGTTCTTCATGCCTCAATTTGTTATTGTAGAGACATTTCACGAACTCAATTATAGAAAAGAAGCGTTTCATGTACTGATTTAATTTTGAGAACACATTTTTTTTTTCTTTTTTTTTTTTTTTTTAGGGAGGAGTGTCTTTTTTCATAAGTCTCGAATCTAAAGTAGGCCTATTATGATCTTGAGGTGTGGTACTGAGAGAATGTCTGATAGTATTAACACGCATAAGTACAAACTTTAACACGAGATGTTGGAAAAGCAACTTTCCCTGTATACATGTGTGTGTGTCCGCGTTGGCGAATGTATGTGATTATGAGTCGGCAACATGAAAGTACCTCTTTGTGAAATACTGTGACGGTTGATTGCACTCGCAAAGATGCAAGCAACGGTTCTTTGTCGCTCCTGGTTTTTTGAGCGTGACTGTTAGAACTGAGCTTGTGTGGAAAGCTGGGGCAATGACACGCAAGGTTGCAGGGTTGGCGTATAATATTACATTATTAGATTAATAAATATTAACAGTACACATTGCAGGGGTCACCGCGCCGCCGTATACCCCAGATTAGTGCTGCAGGAAAACAGGAGGGGGGGGGGGGGAAGCGATCATCTGGTGATCTGTTGTCACGTGGTAATATCCGGGGGTTGTGATTGGATGGGGCGCCAGGGGGTAAAAAGAATGGGTAGAGCACAATCCAATTTAGGCTTGAGAGATATACAGAGAGAGAGAGAGAGAGAGAGAGAGAGGGGGGGGGGGGGGACGAAAACATTGAGAGGCATAAATTGCGATCACAGCCAGAAGAATTTCAATCCATATACAATTCATAATATACATTTATTCCAGTCCGATCAATCACAAAATACAGAGGCACATTAACATTGAACACGATAGCTATAATAGAGTGATCTGTAAGGAGGGCATGCCCCGAGAAGTTACACAAACAGGTAACTTGTGTTGAGATGCCCTGATATAATTGTGTAAATAAAAATGAATGCAAGAATGACGTATACACACACACACACACACACACACAAAGAGTTGAAAACAACAAGAAGAATAAGAAAATAAGTAAGATAAATGTTCACAGATATCCCCAAAAATAATGTACATGTTTGTATGTTCATCTCCCCTGGACTTACAATCCTGGCAAATCAAACTTTTTTCCGGCATTTTTCAAGACAAAATGATATACAAACTACAATTTTGAGACATTCATATTCAAAGCTATGTCCAATCAAGTAGGAAAACAAAATATGAGAACACTGAATAGCCTTGGCTTAAATATACATTTATTTGGATTTTTTTCTATAAAAATGTATGAAAAGAGACCCGTTTTAAACTCTCTTTCTATTGTATATATATATATATATATATATATATATATATATATATATATAATTATCTCTATGTTTGTGCTTACAGTGGAAGAGCATAATCATTTGTATCATTTGTTCTTTGATACGTATGTTGCAATAAACGTATGTGGTAGAAAACATACATTCTAGATATGTTATTCCAAATTGTGTCGGCATTGACAAGACGGAGTCGACTAGTGCTTTGTAATTGGTTACAGTAATTGGTTCTTATGAGCACAATGCCATTTTTCAGATCAAACCAGGCGAATGTCGTAACATTGTGCACAATCGATGGGTATTCCGAAAAAAAAGCACAAAATCTGCAGCGACTTGAACAAAGTTAACATCACTCCACGATTGTTTTGTAAATAAACAGGCAGAGAGAAAAAGATGTCTAGGGGGCCTACTTTATAAAATGTAATACATTGTATACTCAAAATCAGTATACAGTTCATCACGCAAACATATTTGTTACATATACAGAGTCTTTCTACAGATTGATTATCCTGTCTGCTTTCAAATTTCTGGTAAGCATGCGATGAAAATGAAATGCTTGACTTATGCTATTTTGAGACGCGTCAAGTTTGAGCAATCGTGATATGTTTTGACAAAGGAAAATGAGGACTCGGCATTATCGAGCTACGAAGAAGAGGCTTCTGCTAAGCTCACTGGATTTATCGGTCTACTTGTGTGACCTTGGCTTTCAACATTGATCGTGCAAGTTCCCCTGAGAGTTGAGATGTAAGTTTGATCGAGTAGAAAATCAAATATTCCAGATATTACATGACGTGCATTACCGGTTTTGGACTTGCTTTGACTTTAGCAACAGAGATGAAGAAAAAACGGATCCGTACGCATTGCCAAGGTTGAAAGGATCTGCGTACAGACGATCAATATTCCGACAAAGGGGCCTCATGTATCGATTCTATCGATCATTTCAAAATCGCTTCTACGTATTCGAATCCTCTCGAAATAGACTTGCATCTTTTTTTTACCTTTGTTCTGGGAACTTCTGGTTATTTTCGATTCACTTTGATTTCAGAAAATTGAACCCAGATTAAATGCAGAAACTGGTTATCAGTTGGACTTACAAACATTTCTTTTTTCGAATTCATATTTTAGTTCTGTAAAAATAATGTATACCCCTCTCTCCAGCAAAATTGTCTTTTTTTATTTTGTATGAGGTAGATTTTAAGCCCTATTTAGGCACATGAAATGAACATAATACTGATTAGCACTGGTAACAGTAGAAAACGCATGTTCAAAAGGCGATAGTAAAAAAGATTAACAAACTGTTATCAAATTACTTAGCGAACTTATAAAATGATTATGATCAGTGCTTCTAGAAAATTCAATGTAGCATTACCGGAAGGATGAAAGTCTCTTGGAAGTAAAGTGCAGACACTGTATGTATTTTTCATACGTTAAATGTCCTTGGAAGAAACTAAGCTGGTATTCCAGACACAAGTCGTATCACACTCTTTGCTGCTTGCGACATCTAAAGTGACAAGACAATGTCGTGGTAATGACATCACAATTTGCTTCTCCAATGACATGGTAGTGTGAAGGCTATTATTATGCAGTTCGATCATATCCAAAACTAAGCTCCTTTTTTTACGACGGGTTTTAAAGTATAATGGTCATTTGATGGGTGTCTTTTGAATTAAGTTATCATAAATTCAAAATTAGATTCTTTTATACGACAAATCTTAAAGTAAGTCACAACTTCTGAAGGGCGTGTTCAGTTCGTTCTGGGGTTTTTTCCCCTCCATGTTAGTACAACCTGTACCAGTCATCTGGTGTTTCTAGATGCCTCACAAACAAGAACGGGAATGCGATATATATGTTTAACAGATTGGTCCTTCGGAAATGACATCTAAACTATGATGGAACAAAGTAGCTATGACCTTTGCTAACTTGGGCACATCCCATCAGATCCTACGACCAAATAGGAAAACCCTCAAACAAACATTCAAATATCGTCTATTCTCGCCTTAACATCGCATTTTCATGTCTTCTCTAGAGCAAGACGCAGATCTTGGAAAGAAAAAATATGGTCTTCATCGAAATCTATTTTTGTGAAATGCACAGAGAATTCGGACAATTCTTGTGTCGGTGTTAGACCACCTTTAAGGGAAAGGGCACGCATCCCCATCCTAAGACCTTACAGCAGCGCAGTTATCTCTGGCCGTTCCAAGGCAACATTCGCGTCCACGAAATATCGGGGATGACATTCTCCGAGACTGCGACGTCTTGCCCGATCACTGATCAAATTAGGGTCGGTTCTTAACGAGCACAATATGCGAATCCGCGCATTCGCCGCTGCCTCATATGTCAACGGGGTTGTGGGCCGGGAGACTGCCTAAGCGCTTAAATTGGCCATGCTGATAAGACGCCAAATACTTCAAATGAGAGAAATAATAGGCAACTTGGGACTTGGATCAGGCAAATTTCTGTCAGTTAGCGTACTGCACAGAGACAAGAACTCGCTTTCAATGGCTTAATGCTTAAATTGGCCATATTGATAACAGCGGCAAATATTCCTAAGTGAAAGTAGTTTGCTTCTTGTTAGTTCTGATGTGTGTCCTTCAAACTCACTTTATAGAGGTAAATGAATGGATAAAAAAAGAACACAACACGACAAAGCATGCCCTGTATCTATTCCTTGTTTCTATTTTCGACTCTGAACCACTAATATTTTCCAGCGGACCCCTGGTGGCTAGATGTCTTCTCCTCCCCATTCTGCTCACATTTAATCAGTATTGTCACAGTCATAGTAATACAGATATACTGTTCTTATCTCTACTGCCTTAGACGTGATCGAAATGGTTCACTGCTTTTTTTTTTTGGGGGGGGGGGTGGGGGTATTTGTGTGACTTTTGTCATTGTATTTTTCATTCTGTAAAGAGAGAGAGAGGGGTTCAAGTGATTGCTCCAGAAATATGATAGGCTTCTTGGCGTTAAATCGAAAGGAATCAATCTGAACATGAAGTGCAAAATAAAAGTAAAGATTGTCCCATAAATCGCTAAACCCAGAGGCCTCATAACACGGAGGGGGGGGGGGAGGGTGGTGAGGAGATAACACACACACTTTTGGCCCTTTGAAGAAAAAAAAACTGGACAAAAAAAAACACACACAGCAAAACCCATGTCTCTGAGGTAACTTGCGCCGGGAGATTCTTGCCATCGAAGGGGGGGGGGGGGGTGGTGGGTACCTTTGGCTTTCCATTGACCCTTGACACCTCCTCCCCCCCCCCCCACACACACACATACACACACATACAAGTACACATATACAGATATTAAGATTAAAAATGTTTCGCCGCCCTCAACCAACGATGTACCGGTTACACTTTTCCTTGTACTTATGGCAGAAAATCCTTTCTTTTTCAGTGAAGAAAGAAACCCTGTTCAAAGTAGCATCTTGTTTTATTGAGACCGCTGTATTTACGTCCTCAGATCAAAGAACCCAGCACATAGCGGTTAAATCAAATCGCTGTGAATACAAACAGTTATAATGCCATAGATCTGTTGTTGTTGTTGTTGTTGTTGTTGTTGTTGTTTTCTTTAAGGAATGCTACTTAATAACTCGAAGCACATAGACAGCAACAGTCTACTTCAAGTCTGGCAGATGTATAAAATGTACAATATTGCTTCATATTTGTGTGTGTGTGTGTGCATTCACAGATATCGATACGTGTGTTTTTTGTGTGTGTTTTTTCGTAGTCTCAATGTCTACGTTCGGAATTGATACTTTGTAAACATGCGCATTGCAGCCTTTGACCATACAGGTCACGTATCTAAGATTCTTTTCTCAGAACTCAACTTATTTGCTGTAATATCAGCCATTAATCCATATGGTGCCCCAATGAAACCTTAACATGCCTGCCTTGGGTCACGTGACGTCGAAGTAACCACTGGAATGCTCTTCATCCATTACCATATGAAATTGGCCCCGAATTGCATTAGAGTGGTTTATTGAATTATATTTCGAAATAGTGTTACACACACACACACACACACATACACACGAGAATGTACGTACTACATCGTCATTGCAGTTCCTGGCGACGTGAACGGGAGATACGGCATCGATATCCATACAGGGAAGCAAAGTTTGTTTGTTTGTTTGGTGGCATCAAAGAATACAGCTATCGATACCAAAACAAATATACCCAGGCAGAAAAACCCTATCCTCGTGTTTTCGCCTAGATTTAGGTGTACGGGTCAAACAAAACGAATCCTCTTGAGGGGGAAAGAAATCATGCAACAGTTTGGCAGGAAGTTGTTTTCCGTACGGGGATTTTTTTAAATAATGCATTCACTGTATACTCACTCGGCTTGTTTGGTTGCAAAACTTAAAAGGGAGATTGCAAAAAAAAAAGTCATGGAGATATGATATCAGAATGGATATTTCTGATAAGGATAATATATGAAGAAATCAAACAAGAAAGAGAGAGAGAGAGAGAGAGAGAGAGAGAGAGAGAGAAATATATCTTATATCTTTGGGAGATTGTGCATGTGCGTTTGTTTGTTCCGACATTGTTATAAGTTTGTACATGTTAAAACAGCCATTTGTTTTCATATCTACAAGTATACAACCAAGTGTGGTGTATGTGTCATCTTGTAATTGTTTTATGTTGGATAAAATGTGTTGCCAAGACAAATCTTATGCACGATTGGCCAAATTGAGATCATTGGGGCTAGGTAATTATCCATATTCTTGCGTCTAACAAGCAAACAAAAACTACGTATGGTAAATGTGATTTAATCAGTCATTCATATGCTTTAATTCAGTTCAATAAAATCATGTTGACACCTCGATCCCTTGACCAACCAGGTCCCAAAACTGACATGCCTGTGGTTTGAATACTGTATGTCATATCATTTTAATTTATCTGATATTCATTGTAAGTATGAGTTAGAGTACAAGAAATAAAAGAAAAAAACTCTTTAAAATGTTTATTTCAATGTAGAATTTTCAAAAAGCTCTTGATTACTACATTTACATTTGATTCTTAAATTGACAACATATATCTGAAAATATTGTTTCTTTCTATAATCGACACATTGTTGTACATGTTTTTTCTGAATTCATTGGTGTAGATTTAATGAATGTAATTACTTTCATCTAAATTATGCAGATATGATATGCAGTGAAATTTAGAGTTGCCGATTTAATGAAGATAAGAGGATAATTTCTGCAGCAAAAGTGATCCACAGGACCTGTTAGGTCAAAACGTATATTTCGATCTCCACTCACTTGCAGGCGCAGCTTTTCTGCATCACCTCTGCCCTGGCGAATCCGGTCAGCTCACAAAACCCGTCCGAACAATAGACAATCGGGTAGTCCCGATCCACCTGCGCGTTGCCCAGTACAAAGTTGCTGTCTGCACGCAAGAAAAAGAAAGAAAGACAGATAGAAGGAAAGAGAAAGAGAAAAATGTTTCATACATCTAAAATAAGTCCATTGAGAAACATAAAAATGAATTGAAATCAATGAATCAATTAACAATGAGAAATTACTTTCAATCAAGACGATTTACCCCAAGATAGCCGAAACATCAGCCAGCAGTCACGACTCACAGTCACGACAGTGTCAATGCCTCGGATGACTACATTATCATCGGCAATGGTGTCGTGCTTGCCGCTTAGAATATCCGCCGATGTTGTGTCGCAGGGTTTATTTCGTTACGAAATCAGTCATTTCGTAACGAAATAGACCATGCGACACTTGGCGCCCCATAGTGTCATACTTTTGACCTAATGCTTGCAACGTGCTTGTACACCAAACGTTACTTCTTTAACAACGAACAAAGACGTGTGTATAGGTATAATTATTATGTAATGTTTGTAACAACGTTATGTCTTGGATGACATTCTGTTTCTTTGGATAGAGTAAGAGAGCAAAAATGTGAGACAGTTCGTGCAGAAAAAAAGAAGAAGGATGCAAGGTGTCACTACTCAAACCTCTTTCCGGAGGCCATTGAAACACCATGTTAACCAATATAGGGATATTCACGTTATGTAATAACAACCCTAAGTGACTTGATTTTCATAGATTTCACTGGAGTGTGACTATCGTCTCATTGCATTTGTCAATGTATATAGATATCTATACAGTAAGTTTATCTGCAAGAATTAAAGAGTATTGATACAGTGACACATTAGGCATTCAGGCGAATCTCACTTCCGCACTCATGTAGCACCACGAAAACAGACCCACGTCATTTTCATTTACGTTCACTGAAATGATAATTGCTTTGTAACATAATATACAGGCCAAGGGCTCTGACATGAGCTCTAGTAGATGCCTTGAGTTCTCTATCATACGTGAGTTCCCCATGCTCGTTACTCAATATTTTCACTCATAAATAATGCACATTGGATGCTGAGGCGTCCACACTGCTGAATGTTTCATTGGTAAATCCTCTGGATATTTGAAGCCTCAGTCTGAACTTGAAGCGGTTCTCAAGCAGCCGAATTTCTCTCTTTCCCCCACGAGAGCGAGCAGCCATGCATGGCGACAGGAAATCTTCGGCGGATATCTCGGCGCGAAAGGGTTAATTCCCGTGCCAGGTTCCCGCGCGCGGGTTTCGGG
The DNA here is from genome assembly GCF_040938485.1 of Diadema antillarum. Classification (NCBI taxonomy): domain Eukaryota; kingdom Metazoa; phylum Echinodermata; class Echinoidea; order Diadematoida; family Diadematidae; genus Diadema; species Diadema antillarum. The sequence continues at coordinate 3,986,353 of NW_027271172.1, forward strand.
CAGACGACAGGTAGGGTTACGCGAAGAGCCCGCGAGGGAGAAAGTGCTCCATTATCGGATGAGTTTGCACGAAGGTCAAGTTTCAGGTGATTACAAAGACCCCATAATGTCCGCATTCATCCCTCTCAGCTCTGCGAAGGCGCTCTTAAATGTAAAGAGAGCTCGTGCTCGCTAAATGTTGCCTTTGTTGAAGAGGAAGAACAGGAAAATGGGACTCGGTGTAATTGAATCACGCGCCCAACGTAGAACAAACAAACCCAAACTACAAGAACAGGACAGAAAAAGTAAGGCATAAAAAGCAAATACTATAGAGGGGGTAAAAAGAAATACAGCGTACGTCATGCGATGAAATCATGTATGACGCGAAACTGAATTCAACGTCCCTGAAAGAGATTTTTAAGAATATGGCAGTGTAATGAAATGGCAAAGTGCGAGAAGGAGGGAGTTCAAACCTCGGCCCTGTTGATCAGAAAGCGACAACTACATCTTGGCTCTGTATAGCATTTCTTGTAAAGATGATACGAGAGGATCTTAGTGCCGATCAGCTTTGCTTCACGCCATACTGTGAGTACGGGTCCCATGATAATGTCCACGCCAGATAAAAGTCAGGCAAAATTTCATATCATATACTTAGCATATGACGTCTCCGCTTGCTGCAAACGGAATACTTCGTAACTAAAGAGATTGTATACTTATTAGTACACCATCTCTTTGGGAATAACATTGAGCAAGGCGAACAGCGTTTTCACAAACGAAACTCTCACACACAGTGTACAGACACACACCTACTCAACACAGAACATTCGCATTTTCGCGTGCGTTTCGTGTCCGGTCTCTAGTCCAGCCGCATAATATAGTGTACCATCTCGACACGGTTTTTGTCTTGTAAGTAGTTGTTCAGACGTGACATGACTCAAAATTGAGCAAAGATGGACACACGATAAAGGAAATGTTAAAATTCGGCTCTGATCGTATCAAAACATCCGGTAATTCGTGAGGGTATCTTAAGCCATCTAATGGCCGCCAGTGCAGTTTCTCAGACTTTATGAGCAACTTAGTGAATGGTGGCAAAATCTTCGTGTAGCGGTTACGTTTCCTTCGTGTGTCCATTAGGATAAACTTCTTGGGCATAAGTTCATATCTTCACGTAGCTTTCGTGTGTGGTTCGGTTTCCATCGTGTGACCTTCTGTAGGCATCTTACGTGCTTCGGCTATTGATTTGCTTTTATCCAAGTTCCGGTTCAACTTTGCACAATATTGAAAAAAATACATAGTATTCGTATTACCATCTTGTGTCAATTTCGGGATCATGTGACGCCACATTAAACATCAAACACACACAAACATAAACTCATAAGAATAATAAATTGATCATACGTATTCTTTATCCTGCAAGCAGATGGAAATTGTTTATTCTTTTGACTTTTGACAACGCTTCTTTAGGTATGTTAGTTTCTTTCCTATTATTGCATATGACAGTATTGTAATATTGTCAGATTGAATGAGATTAATAAGAATGAATCCAAACGAGAGTGACCTCACTTGCTTCGACAGAAAACGGTCATCAGGTAATTGCTTTGAAATTTCACTTCCTTGTAAGTTGAGGGCAAAATCAAATTCATCCCAGTCGAATAAAATGAACAAGACATAATCTTGTGTTTACACACTTGCAGTTCGCGGCGTACACTCAACTGACCTACATTTACTTGTTATACCACTCTACTCGCTTCTTCCGCCCGGGAAATAGGTTACGTATCGTGGACAAACAAGAGACCTGTATCTGCGGTTGATATTCCAGCGAATTACCGACCAACACAGACTAACTCAGCTCAGAGAGGGCACCCTTAATGTAATATCGAAGTGTCGCGACGCTCTCTTTGCTCCGCCTCAAAGAAAATTCTAACCATGGTAACGGAGACCGTTGGCCGGATACGTTCGATGGGAGACTTCTTGGGCGAAATTCCATCGCCGCATCTGAAGAAAAGCCACTGATCGGTGGGTGTGCTCATTAAAAGAAGATCATAATTTCTGATAGCAAGTCATTTTCATCCCTGGGTACCTGTAGGCACGTAGGTGCATCGTGTAGGTTTTGTATAGATGACATCATTTTCAGTTGCAATAGAAATGGGGAATTTAACCTCGTCAGGTTGAAAAATCATAAATTTCAAAGCAGGAGCTGCCACTGACGAATTGTGAACCTGTTTTATGACGCAAAGCAAATATCTCAGCGAGAAGAAATGTATAAGAATAGGCCTATGTAATCCGCATGTATAAAGGAGCTAGGTAGAGGAAATTTGTCCATTATTAAATTGTTTATTGAAAACTTCTGCTTAGAGCGAGACGAAACTGTGCACTCCGTCTGTGCCGGCAAATTTTATTACTTTTTTTTTCAACATTATGCAAAATGCAGCATTTATTTATTTTCCTCAATTTATTGTGTCGATATCAACATTTCAATGTATCCAAATTATGTATTTTCATTTTGTATTTATTCTTTCTTTGTTTGTGTTAGGTTTTGTACATTGACACTCTTTGCTGAAAATGAAATAAAGGAAATTATTTTTTTTTTCAAGTTTGTCATTTAAAAAAAGTCAACTTTTAATTGTCGAGACACTAATGGCGCCATCACTTGTTAGGAAAGAGGCAACCTATGACTTATTTTGATACATTCTGTACAAGAAAGTGGCGCTCTTGTGTATGTAGAGTTAAATGACCATGACGGCGCAGGTGTGACGAGAAAAAAAACCAACAACAACAACAAAAGATGACTCGAGGATGCTGTTAAAGGGGCATTACAGACAGTTTTCATAGTTTCATATCATGTAGTAAATAAATCGAAAGCTCCATATTTTTATTGTGGTCCTTGAGCAGAGAAACCAATACTCTGAAAAATCTTAAACAAATTACAGTGAACAGTGTTGATGACAGAGGAGCCTCAATTTTTTCAGAAATGTAGCAGTGTAATTCCATTACAATGCCGCTTGCTTAACAAGTTCACCTGGGTGAAATCTGTGCATGCCTTCTTCTTTTGTTCTGCTTCCTTGAGCCCCAACTCATGCATTCTTATGGTGAGGCTGCCATGTCATCATTCTTGTTCATTGCAATTTGTCATACATTTTGAAAACATTCTTTTTCCTCACCGCAATCACTATAAATTCGGAAACTCTTTACTCAGTATAACTAGTTGTTCAAATTGTTGTAAAAGTCAGAAAATCATCCGGAGGTCTCCTTTAAGATGTCTCTTAGCCGTCAGCCGTGACGCCAATAATTATCCTTGTTTGCTGATGCTGTTCGTCTCCAAGGTTTACTTTAGATTTACTCTAAGTTTACTCTAAGAACACTTTAGATTGCTTGTATATGCACTTTGACCAGAAAAAAAAAATATAATGAGGCTTACCCCTGGAAAATCAGGGATGTTGAAGTGAAAACATAATAACCTCCTATTTACGCTTGTCAACTTTAATATGCAATTTTGAAAACCATCAAAAGTATAATCATCAAAACACATCTGCCTTAAACGAATGATGATAACTATCCACCGGAAGGTTTAAAAAAAATCTTACATTGAGTTTATTGGCAAAGTATAGGTCCACAAAAGTGTGTTTCGAATGCGCCAGTTAAACTGGTGCAGTCCACAAATATATCCACCCATTTTAAAGGCATGGTACAGTATTGGTGGAGATCAGAATTGGGCTTTTAACTTTTTTTGCAAGATACCAAGAAAGCACTTATGATATAGTACAGAGCATACCATTTTAAGAGGAATTCAAAGTTTATTTGATGAAAATCGGGTTTGGAATGACTGAAACATCCAAAAACAAAGCAAAACAAAGCAATCGTAATAAAGTGTGGGTCCCACACTTTATTAGAATCGCTCTTTTTTGGATATCTCAGCCATTTCAAAACCAATTTTCATCAAATAAACGTTGAATTCCTCATAGAATTACATGCTTTTTCATATTTCATTAGATGTTTCTCATTATCTCATCAAAAAATGTTAAAAACCTGAAATTAGATCTCAACCAAAACCATACGATCCCTTTAAGAAGTATACCACTCAACGCATGCATGTGGATAGGCAGGACCGTAGCATCACCCCCTGTTGCTCCATAGCACACTGTGACTTTAAGACAGTTATGAAACACCCCACCACCGGTAAACCTGTCTAAACGTTCTCCCACTGCTTTATCTGCAGGGGCCCCAGTTAATCACAGGCCCGCTTTCTCCCCGGCAAGGTAGGCGTAGATTCTGACAGATATAGCGGACCTTGATTAAAAAAATCGTGCGATACGAGGATCGAGAGAAGAAGCGAGAACATCTTCCATATTGTTTTCTTCCATCAGTACAGGAGACCCATTCCAACCTTCTAGTTGCCTTGAAATCTGCTTTGTATCACAGTGGGGTTTCGGTATCTTTCCTTTCATATTCTTTTTCCCATCTTGATGATGACTAATACATGTATGTGCAGTTGCACAATAATTTTGTGAGATGACATCATCATTTGAAAAGTTTGAAAACAAGAACAGATAAACACTGTTTTCAAAAGTTGTGTGGGTTTTTTTTTTCAAGTGGAGTCACGTCATCATCAAATAGAGAAAAAGAGAACCTTTTCAATGATAATACTGCTTTCGATTAATAACAAGGACGGTTTATAAAGATATCATTATCATCATCACATATGACTTAATCATTTCCCTTGTTTTTCAGCAGCTTTAATCCCAAATATTTCAAATCCATTCAAAATGGATATAACTGTTTTTGCATTTAAATTCTTCATTTACACAACATGGTGCTGAATGATAATAAGTAATTCACAAATTTTACAAGCTATGCTTCCCTTGTGAATTTCTATTTTCCATATATCATACATTTGAAAAATAAGAATGTAGTTGCTTTTTCGTTCATTTATCAAAATACAAAAAAGATATTACTATAATTGTACGATGTGTTGTTGAAGCTTGTGTTATCTAAGATTCTTGTACAAATTCTTTACTCTTTACTCCTGCAAGCGTTCTGTATATTACTTCGTATTACTTTATATGGAAATAGAATTACTTTGAATTTGAATTTGGATTAGAATTTGAATTTAATGATAATGATAACGATAACGATAATGATAATAATAATAAAAATAATGTGAAGAATAATAAAGATGAAGAAGAGGAAGAAGAAGAAGATGATGATGATGATGATGATGATGGTATAGTTGGTGAGGTGATGGAGTTGAGGGTGCATTGATCAGGGCTCATGATAATAATCATCACACTGTATTGGAAATGACAGCCCAGGAGGACTGCTGTTAATCAAAGTCGACGTCCGTTGACTGAGGATGAGCATCAGGTTCTTTCACTCAGATTGAATTTGGCTCTGGCTCCCAAGCAAGTTAACCGGAAAGACAAAGATTACGAAATCGTGGTGATTTGGGCAATAACAGTAATGGTGGCTGTGAACAACATTAGTTACGTTCAGACGACAAGCCTTAACCTCGAGGTTAAGCTTGTAGTTAGGGACCGTGTAGACGCACTGCACTCATAGTTAGCTAACCTCGAGGTTAGCTCGATGTTAAGAGCCACGAGATATCTTATGGTTAGCGCTCTAGGAACCACGAGCCGCGGGAGGTCTCACTTGTAGTTAAAGCACCATGTGGACACAAAAATCAACGTATTCAAAAGGGCAGGAGCTTAACCTCGAGGTTAAGATTCGTCGTGTGGACGCACGTATTGATAAGAGAGATAGGATAAGGTTTTGGTTGCGATAATGGTGGTAGTGGCGGCTATGGAGATGGTAGTGGTGGAGTGATGATGATGAAAGTGAATATACGCAAATGAAGTAGGCCCTATAGCTGTGACTATAACATGCATCAGGATCAGTGTAATTATGACTGTGGTAATACTCATTGGTATATCTGGTAGATCCGAAAAGGAACGGGAGTAACTAAAAAATAACGTAGATTTTGTTCCAAGGATGCTGCCAGGGTAGTAACTGAAATCACAATTTTTAGCAGAGATATGACAATATCTCAATATGACAGAAGATAAATGGATTCAGAAAAAACGAAACCCAAAGTTTTCAGAAACGCTCTCAAATGTCCAGTCATCTGAAATATGGTGGAAAGCGCCAGACTTTTCTTTTCAATCTGATATGCCGTATACTCAGCTCAGTTCAGTTCAAATTTATTTCGTGTTTTTTTTCACAATGAAATAATATGTAAACATATATCTCACTTTTTTCAGTGACAAAAATGATGCAGGTAAATTTATACAACGAAAACAATTATCAACAACTTACAGTAAGGATACATTACAATGGTTGGTAAAGTAACGGAAGTGAAATAATATACTCCATAAAATTCCAACCACTCTCAAGACATGTGCGTGATGCAGCATGCAAGTACACGTGAACCGTTTTGTTTCTAGGACAAGGTGCGCGAGCGGGCAATCGCATCGTGTTCCCAGTTTCCAAGATGCGGAACACTAATTAGCAATGACCTGCAACAGACAATGCAAGTGCCGTATGGAAGGTGTGTGCGGGAGGGGGTGTTAGCAGGGGCACCCCCTTAAATTTATTTCGAATTATTCCTTTTTGGGGAATAACAAACGTATACACAGACATAATTCATGAAGTTAACATTCTTGTGTCTTTTCCTGAGATCTGAAAAATTATCATTGTTAATGGGCGCATCCGCCTTTATAGCGCAGTGGAAGGTAACTTTATGTATTTTGTCCTTGACGCCTCGTATGCTGAACAAAACTGCTCCTGTATAGTCTTGATACATGAGTATCCTTTCAAAACAATCCTGAATCCAAAGGATTATTCGGAAAACCACCAGAAACTAAAATACAGTAAGTTACTATTTGTTCGTTGGACAGGTTCTGATCATTCCGAGAAAAACAAACAAGCACATTGGGGGAAAACAGACAGACAGAAAGAAAACAACAACAAAAGAAAGAAAGAAAGAAAGAAAAAGAGAGAAATATCGACCAAAGAATATTCTCCTTTGCAGGTAGGGGGACACAATCTTGACAATCTAGCACTGAAATGCAATGAGTGAGGATGAAACAGCAGGAAGCAATAACAACAGCAGTACCGTCAACACAAGCATCGCATCGCATTGCCAAATCCCAAGTGTTCATAACCGTGTCATCATTTCCATCAGCAAATGGTTTGGATGGATGTTTATGTCTCCGTAAGGGCAACACGATTCAGAGTGCCGGAAACCGTGTCATCCGCCATCTTGTGCCAACAATTTTCCAATATGTTATTCTAAATTTTGTTTTTATATTGTCTTGTTGTTGTCTTGTTTTTTCCACACACACACAAAAAAAAAATCTGCTGTTTACCAAAACCAGCCTCTGTTTGGAATGAGGATGCAGCGTGGCCGGGACTTCCTATATACATTTTTTTTTTCAAGAGGTGTTAATGCGATTCACGATAACAAGACAAATAGTGATGTTTACTTCCCCCCGGCACTACCCGGCTGGATATTTTAACACTGTGCTTGGAGCTAGAGGGGTTGTTGCCGAGTTTGGATAGACTGATAATATATGACTAACCGTTTGGAAACATACAAAGTTCCTCTTCGAAAAAAACAGGAAGCAAAGTCAATTTCATTGAGATAAGTATGGGCAGATGAATGGCATAGAAAATATTGACCCTCGAATTAAGACATTGCCCTCAACGTCGGCTCAAATCATCTGGCGCTGAGGTTGCGAAATTGCTCCTTAGAGGTATATGAGTGTATACCGTAGAGTATACTCTAGGGTATACTCTAGAGCGATTTAGGGTAATAGCGGGTAATGTCTCATGTTATTTTCCATACCGGTCCATCCGCCCTTACGATCTATCCTGATTTACCTATATTTTGGTCGTTTTAGTTGTTGTTTTTTAGTCGATTTGTCGCGAGAAAAGGGCTGTCATCTCATCAAACATCATTACATTTTATGATGTTTTAATATTGTGACGGTCCCTGCAACGTAGAACATGTCATGGAAGAGAAAATGCAACAATCTACAATGAGTTATTGATTTTTTTCCCGGAAACTTTATTTTCTTAGAAAATCTAATATTTTACTTGAAGTCTTAACAAAGTTCAAATCTTCATCCTTCTCTCTATTCTCCTCTCTCCTTATTTCTTTATCTTCAAACCTGTACGCTTCAATGTCTCTCAATTTTTGTCTTACATATCATATTTCACCTCCTGTTTTTTTCATTATTCTATACCACCTTTTTCCGTGCTCTCTCTGTTTAATTTTCAGTCGCCTTTTCTCTCTCTTTTCTCTATTTTTCTCCGGTTCCCTTTGTGTCTCTCCATATATGTCTCCTTATTTCTCTTCCTCTCAATCTTCTCCCATGCCTTCTTCTTCTGATGAGCAGTAATATTACCCTGTGAGGGACGGTCCGAAGGTGGCAAATTTCATTAAACAGACCATTGGGTACGGCCGTCGGAGCTGCGAAAAATGAAACATCGCAGCGAGCGGACAGGTAGATACTAATCTAGCTCTCTTGTAAGGAGAGATGAAGGGGCAGAAGAGAGAGAGAGAGAGAGAGAGAGATAGAGATGGGCGATTGGTCGATTAGAACTGTAACCAGGGAGCGGGCATCTCCCATCCTCCCGCCCCCTCCCCCCCCCCCCATCCCACGCTGACGTGTTGCGCCATGCGCTAGAGAATAACACTTAGAACTTCCCCCGAGGGTGGGGGTATAAGGTAGGGGTATATAGGAACAGGCAAAGACATGATAGTTTTCAGGACGGTGACTGGAATAGAGTGGTTTGGCCTGGGATACTCTTTCTTGCCTCCAGTGACCTCTCCTGTCACCAATGGAGAAAGTGTTTGCGTCTTTTCTGCTGAATGGAAAACGTATACTCCGCGTCGAGAGCATTTTAACAAGTGTTCCCCTCCAGCTCACTGCTACATTTTTTTTTCTCCAGATCATCTCTACAAGGGATGTATCTCGAGTCTCGTCGAGCACACATAAAGTTTTTTCCCCCTTTTCCACCGCCAACGACTTGCTACCGGCTTGACGGATAATTACCGAGAATATCGTGTGTGTGGAGGAGGGGATGGGGGGGGGGGGGGGCTCTCCAGTAGAGATACATTCATTGATTTATAGAATAAGAACAACAACCAGAACAGCTAATAATAGCTTTTTTTGACGAAGTTTAAGTTTGTATTACAAAGGGGAAACATGCTTTTTACTTGCTCGCCTACTAGGACAAGAAAGACCCTGTTGGTTTTTGCAAACATAACATAGCTAATGTGTCTTTTCGCCATAGGGTGTCTCTGTGCAAGTAGTAATTCAAAGCTATACGTATGAAGAGAAGGTGTGTTTGTGTGTGTGTGTGTGTGTGTGTGTGTGTGTGTGTGTATGTGCGTATGTGCGTGTGTGTGTGTGTATGTGTGTGTGTGTGTATGCATGTGTGTGTGGTTATGTGTACGTATGTTTGTTTTAATGCTTTAGACCAATCTATTACTCGTAAGAGGGTTAGTGTCTTGAGTTAAAAAAAGAAACGTGACGCCACACACACGACGCATTCTCAGATAAAAAGGATGTCGCCTGAAATTATCCAGTGAAACAACCAGGTAGATTTCATCAAGACTTTGATTTAGTTATACACGTAAAAGTTGCCACCTCCTGGAATCTTGCAAAGCATAACGCCGTTTTCAACTTCTGTCATGAAAATTGCCCGAGGTCAATCGTTCAGTCAGTAGGGTTGAACTAGATTTGTATAATGATACTATGATGGCCATCTTAGTCACAGGAATAATGATATATTCTATAGACCTATTCATTTACACGCACACACACACACATACACACACACACACACACACACACACACACACACACACACTATTAGTATATACTAAATACGTATACTAGTACCACATAAAGTCAAACCTATCTATGGCTGCCATCCAAGGGAGACGAAGAGTGGTCGTCAAAAACAGGTGGTTACTTAAAACAGGTTATCAGATGTTTTATGTGTATTGCCTACATGTACATGTATACAATCGTCATACTTCTTACATGTACACCTACTATGTGTGTATATGTATGCACGCGTTTCATGCGATGAACAATGCCGTAATTGATCGACTTGTTGCGCAGTAGCATGCATACAACAAGTAGGCTTTTCACAAGCTTATAACTCTGACTGAACGGCGAGTGCAAACAGCGGTGGCGATCACCGAACTGTTAGCCATGAATGATCGGCATGGCTGCAATGCAGAAAAAACAACAACAACCATGCTGAAATATCGGATCAGGGGGTGTTTCATAAAGCTGTTCGTAAAGTTACGAACGACTTACGAGCGACTGGTGATCAGTTCTTGTGCTGAATTATGGAAATTCTGATAAGTATAGCACATCAGAACTGATCACCAGTCGCTCGTAAGTTGTTCGTAACTTTACGAACAGCTTTATGAAACAGGGCCCGGTTCCGACTCCGTATGGGTCTGTGGCCGCGATAAAGAGGTTAAAATCTACCGGGGAAAACCAAAACTCCTGGTCGCGTTAGACAGGTTGCCGCCATACACAGGGTCTTTAGCATGGCTTTTCTCTCGTGGGGATACGTCAAGTGGCCGCTATATAGACAAGTGGCCGCTTAGGCAGGTTTGACTTAATGTATATATATATATATATATATATATATATATATATTTTTTTTTTTTTTTACATATACGTATATATATACGATTGCTATATATGTATCAGCGTAATTTAAAAGAGCACTTGCAGCTACGACCTGATGTGATGTCATAAAAAAGATAGAGAGTATTGAACACTTCCTTTTATATATTTCAAGGTTATAAAAGACGAAAGATAAATACGACTATAAAGTGCAAAACTCTTAACAAAGAGCAGCATATATCCCCCAAGAGAGTGTCTCTTTTCTGTACACCAGAGATCGTCTTTGCATACACAAGAGAAGAATACTTTGCAGGTAATTATTTAGCAGCTAGATAAATGTTATTGTAGGAACCGTTACAGTTTATCATTATACTTGTATATCATTTATATATAAAGAGTACGATCAACTCTGTTGTTGTTAATTTCAGATATTAGAGATTAAATCTGCCCCCAAAGCAAATAAAATGATAAGAAAATTTCAGACTATTTCTTCTTATGTAACAATTGATATATCAACAGTTTTATTTGTCTTCTATCTGATAATAGACTTACTTAAGAATGTTACAAAATGCGGCTTGACCCGTTTCGCTGTCAAACTCTTCATATCATTATGTAAAAAATAAAATTTATTTAACCAAGCAATGACACAACAAATGTAAAGAGTTGTCAAAGTGATAGAGGATTTTCCAAACAGGAAAATCACAACTACAGATGGCATAGGCATAACCACACGGTTGCTGATAACAAAAGACATCATTTTAGCAAAGCTGCATTTTGTGGATACTACAGCACGAATTTCATATCTACTGAAGACGTGAGTACCAGCTGAATTGCAACAAACAACGGAAGGTCTGACGAATGGCATATTTTGAACGTCGTTTATGTCCCTCCATAACAGAACGGCATTCGTTACGTGTTTTTTTTTCACCCTTGGCAAAACAGGTGTTCCGTGATCGAGTGGTATTCGTGTCGGTAGCCCGACACGAATTTGTCCACATGTGGACGAGACGACCGAAGAGCGGAGCGCCATACGACACTGCGCTCGACGGGTCACGTGACTGTACAGCGGGCCTCCGCGCTGTCGTCGCGTTGACTGATTTCCAATCAAAGCAGGAGATTTTTCGTCGGCTCGTTCTCACTTAGCCCCGTTAACCTACCCGTCTGCATCGAGGCACCACATCATTCATCAAGGATGAGGGGAACAGAGGAGGAGGAAGAGGAGGAGGAGGAGGAGGAGGAGGAGGAGGAGGATGAAGAAGACAAGACCGTTGCAGTGCAACATTACACTGCCGGCTTGGAAACGAGATCTCTTGCAGGGCGCACGACGTTGAATCCTGACAAGCGTACCAGTGGGCGCATCGCGTAGTAGACGGTTTGTCTCGCGTTCCACCCACTTTTCTACTCACAGAAGAGCGCGTAACGAATCGGCTCGCCTCTCGAGTGGCAGGAGAATGTAAACTAAATACATACATATTGAGAGAAAGACAGGAAATAACGAAAGGAAGAAGGGAGGGAAGAGAGAAAGAGGGAGAGAGAGAGAGAGAGAAAGAAGAGGAGACCTGAAGAATGGTATCGCTATATTTGTTCTATAACTACACGAGGCTGTTCCACTACACGTTTGGACACCAATGCCATCAAATGCTTGACTATTCTCTCAAAACAGATTTGCTATATACCATTAATACCATGAAACAGGACGCTATGTATACCAATCTATTCTTCGCACTTTTGACATGCTAATCTAAGGTTAAAATCGAAGAATGATAATTTTCAATGTTTTAGTTTGCTTTTATTTCGGATACCAAAATCCAAATTTTCAAATTTAGCTTGTGACCTTGGCCATATTTTCCATATGAACTGACCTAGTATCATAGACTAAATCTAGCTCTTTGTTTCTCCCGTTTAACGAAATGTATCTATATAATAACGCCATGATACACCTGTTTCCTTTTTAATACTGACATTATTAAGCCTTAACTCTCAGAATAAGACTTGAAGTGTTGAGCTTTTCTTTTATCAGATTTTCTCTAAAGTCCGGTCAGGGGATGAACCATCAGTCAAATCTTTCATTTCTCTCTTAGTTTAACGACAATCTGAAAGATGAATGTGATAGTATCAACACTGTGTTAATCGCTGAAGACCATAATATCATGAAAATCACAAAAATCAGTTTCTTGTTTACTTACAAGATTTGCTCACTCCTCGACAAGACTGCCATTCCTAATTTCCTTGATTATTTAGTAAGTCCTAAAGACTGATAAAATATAAAGAGTCTTTTTAAGGCAAACTGAACATGTATTACTAAAATGTGCCAGAGCATTAAACAGAGGCAAACTACAAGAAAATGGTGAAAGAATCCCCTTGTAAAGTTTGGGAACAAGAAGTAGCAAATATAATGCCCAGTGGGGAAAAGGTATTTTTGTATCTGCGCGTAGGTATTATTAAAAAAACAACAACACACACACATACACAAATTCATTACTTATCTTAAATTTATAAAGCCAAGAAACAGTCGTATAACAAAGAGAGGAAATTGAACCGAGGACATTGAAAAAAAAGAAGAAGAAGATCTGATCATTTTCTGAGTTCATTAGAGCAATGAACAAAGCGGGGAATCCAAACCACGAACTACTAATCTATCTAACATTCTTGAGCGCTATACCTATATCAGTCAAAATGTGGTGGGAAACGAAAAGAAGAGGGAGAGACAAACCCCGAACGAAGTTGTGAGGTGAATGACCGGTTGCTGTTCACATTATGAGCTAAATACAGTAAGAATATATCCAGGGTTGTAGCTTTCTTTTTTTCATCCTTATGTCTAATTCGTCCCGCATCTTCACGTTAATAAAAATAAACGCCGAAAACTTAAAAAAGCGTGGAATGTCGTGTACCGCTGCAAAAGTGTCCTTCCCGTCCTAAATTGTTAGGCGGCAAGAGTATGGAATATAGTGTGACGTCAACACAATTCTTAAAAATGTCTAGATGATGGAGGATGAAGATTATCAATATGATTTTTAGGTAGTTTCTCTGAAAATAAGAATAACTGTCATTCTCTTTGTGATTTGAGGAAGGAGAATGACTTAAGGAAGGCATGAGAAGCGTCCACGATATTGGCTCCACATAATTCGTTTAAGGTTTGAGAGTAACAACGTTACTCTAGTCAAATTGATAATGTATAGTCACGAACATTAATGTATCAAAAATCCAGCTGTCGTGACAAGGAAACTCATTGTACACTCCAATAACATAATCAAGATGAATGAAAGGCCGTAAAATGATACATGGACAAGCAAGGGGGTGAATATGTAAACAAACATAGAAAAACAAAGTCAACTCAGTTCAATGACCAACAAATGAGTATGCTCCGAGGAGGAAAAAAAACTGCTCTGTATTGTAGGCCTACACCTTGTAGATGTCTCAATAAATATGACTGAACAGTTAATATACGCTCTTGAACAAATATAACTGCTTTAGCAGGTCGAGTGAGCCCACAGAGTGGGGGCTCCTTATCAAATATAATTCGCTGCCTGGGAATATCATTTGATGTAATTTAGCTTGTCAGAGATATATTATTATACTTTTTTTTTCGTCAGGCTAGCGTGACTCTGTTGGTATAATATGATCTTTATTGGAATTCAAGCAGCGTCAACTTAAACTGAACTACTCTCTCTCTCTCCTGATGTAATAAATGCCTACTCAACAGCTTGTATATAAGTGTGTGCGTGCATGTGCATGTGTGTTGGTGTGTGTGCGTGTGTGTTGGTGTGTGTGTGTACATCCGTGCCTGTGATAAGACTGTCGTTACACGCTTGTTTGAGTCAATATGGTTGATGCGAAAAACAGACTTCAAAGGACTCCTGATAATATTCTGCCAGACACCGAACGACACTATAGCAGACCTACCAGCGATGATATTATGGTAGTATAGATATACTTAAAAAAAAAGAATGTTCGAGAAGTAAATAAGCGTGAGATCACCAAGAGAATCAATAATTTGTCCTGTCAGCTAAAGAAAAACAACATAGACAAAAACGATCTCACTTATAAGCGAAAAGTAATGTTTGCAGTGTCTCTTCTTGGATATTATGTCACATACAAGCAACGACATAGTCTTCTAGCGATTAAACGAAATAAGGTTGTAAAAATAGCAATATGGTATTGATATGACTAAACAACGAATCATAACTGTGAATTTTGAAAAAAAAATGTGCTTTGCACAGACAGCATGTAGTAGAACCATATTTTCATGTTTTACTGGCGGGAATGATGTGCATCGCGTTTGGGATTTTCAAGTCTTGGTTTTTGGTTTTTCATTTTTGGTTTGTTATGATTTATTTCCGCATTCAGTCAAATACAAATTCAACACAAATTTCAAAGCCACTAGGACACAGAATAAGAAATGCAATGGTTTAAAAAGATAAAATAAGTTAGGAGAGTGAGCATAAGAAAAAATAAACACCAAAAATACATGATACAGCAGTTCAGATAACGATGGCCAATACAATGTAAAATCGATTTCATATTACTTCTTAAAGTTCTCAGAATTATTGGCTGCGAACTTGAAAGAATACGATGCATTTATTTTCAATTTCGCAATCCGGTAACACCTTGAGCACTTTTAGTTTCCAAACACTCGTGAAATTATAGTTTGAAAAAGTTTGAAATTTACGTCTTTGGTCTACATAGAAACACTGTGCTTTGCCCCACAGCCCTTTTTTAATCACGAATATTCAAATAACAGATAAACAAAAGACACCCGTATAAACACCGAAATCTTCAGTAACAACTCACACAAACTTTGAAGGCATTCCTCCTTTTCTTGTTCTTCATTTTAATATCTCTCTCTGTCTGATCTGTCTCTCTCTCTCTCTCTCTCTCTTACTTCCGTTTTCTTTTTGCTCTCTCTCTCTCTCTCTCTCTCTCCCTCTCTATTTCTTTTCTTTCTTTCTTCTTTTTTGCTCTGTGATTGAGGCGATGACCTGGTTGCTACCACGACTGCGTAATTCGGAGAAATTGGCGGCAATTACCAGCGAAGATGTACACTAATAGTCGGTAATTGGGCGAAAACTCCAGATTATTTTGCCCCGGCTGCGCTACGCCTGAGGCTGTCTCCACTTGACAGCGTTGATTACACACACACACGCACACACATACACACACACAAACACTCACACACACACACACACGCACACACACACGCACACACTCGCAAAAACACTCACACACAACACACACACAGACACACACTCACAAAAACACACACACAAGATTTGCACACATACACAAAAACACAACTACACACACATCACCATCACGCACACGCGCACACATCCATGTATATTCAATATACATGTACATAATATCATAATTTATACAAACAGATAGACGCATTTTTTCCCGTAATCCTTATCAACTCAATTCTCTGAAAAGATAATTCCATTAATGTATACCAAGATATACAGTACGCGCGCGCACACACAAACACACACACGCACACACACACACACACCCATAAACGACAAACATAAACATGAAACATAACACATCATGTTTCAACATTATCTTTGCGATCATGCACAATCAACATTACTATTTTATTTTTCTCCCTTTCCATGTTAGGAACAGAACGTTAGTATTTCCACGTCCAGAGAAGAAACTGTGATTGGACGTCTCGAAATGACTGTGTAAGTTACTCATTGACAGCTGAGCATACATACTGGACAGGAGCGAGCCAGGGTGTAAATCAGAGCATGTAACGACCACGCCCATATCAATGGGGGCAATGGATCGGCGCCAAATTATTTGGCAAGTGGAAACAGTTGGGTATAAGGCGCCATCCGTCAATCTCTCTCCCCCCTTTCTCTTTCCAACTCTCTTTCCTATTGACTTGTTTATTCGCTCTTATATGCTCACACCCAAACAAACACATGAAAACACACAAAAAGAAACTCTATGTACGCTTCCCCTCCACTATGCTCACACACTTTCTCCTAATATCTTCCTACACCATTCTCTCTCTCTCTCTCTCTCTCTCTCTCTCTCTCTCTTTTGCACACACTCTTTCCTTGTAAACTGCTCCATCATTCATGCCACCTTTTTCACCACTCATAATCTACTCGTTTAACGAATTTTTGGCTCTTTTTTTTTTTGAAGAGCGTTATCACATTACAATTGGTATTTATTGCATTTCTTCATGTAGCATTATCATGCACACAGACAAAGACACATAAACACACATGCAGAGAGAGAGCCTCTCTCAACAACGTATCTATGTATACAATGCAATAACTCACGTACGCACGCACATACCCACCCACACATACACACACCCACATACTTTTTTTTGTCTTATGATATTCTTTATATGAATTTCATTTGATATCAGGTTCATGTTAACAATGAAATGAATATGAACACATACAATGAACAATGAAATTGATATGAACGCGTGCACGCGCACACAACGCACACGCACACACACATACACACACACACACACACACACACACACACACACACACAAACCCATCAACAAACTCTGCACTCGCCTTATACTCACAATACCAACACGAATGCATACATATAATACACACCCACAACACCTACTTTTTGAATAGCATGAGTTATACCCCCATCAAGGCCCCGGCTCCAAGCCCCGAACAGTCATCATTTCCAGGAGCCTCAACGTATTTTTAGACTCGAGACCCTATACTGTTGACACAGTTTGCCCTACTACCAGGTGGATTAATCATTAAAAGAACCCCTTGGAGTACTAACGCTCCCTCTCTCATACTCCTTGCCTATAAGATAAGAAAAATACAAAAGAAAAAGATACTTGCAGTTGTATAGCTCGCAGAACGAGAGCTCGGTAAAAGAGCCAAGAGACATGCGATAACATGACAATTTAAGTAATCATCGCAAAACTGACACTTTATTGCTAGCGTCGACTTCCTCATTCAGTGCAGTTATTTTCTGCCTGCACGAGATCAAAGCGGCGACACTCCCACTATTGGGTGGAAACTCACTATTCCAAACGTTCATCGATGTATAACGAATATTTGATTGTATCGGAAATCATATATTGTTTGTTTGTCTTCCTTCCCATCCCCTTCTCTTCTTCTCAATCTTCCGTGGTATATGTTACGTATACATCCCTGGATGAGAGGGGTTTGTTGGCTACATTCTAGTCACCTACTCCAAACCAAGCACTAATTCATTGGTTGTTATCGTTTCCGAACATCTTTCTTGTTTTCTTTTTTCCGAGTACGGTCTTGGGAAGGAGCGATGTCTAGTCTTCATAAATGAATACAAAGACATCAATATCCCCCTATAAATTTTAAGACGTCAACACCTTCGCTTCTTTTGATTCTGTCGTTTATTATCGTTAATTAGGACGGTGAGTTAGCTCAGTCGGTATCGCGTCTGCCTCACGATTCAAAGGACCCCAGTTCGATTCGCGAGTCCCACTGAGCAATATTGAGTGTTTTGCCTCTAGTAAAAGACAAAACACTCTGCCCCATGGATGGGACATAAAATGGAGTATCCATGTGTGAGAGTCAAAACTCATGCACGTAAAAGATCCCGCAAAGAGCAGGATGTTTAACTCGATGCAGTGGTTCCGCCTAACATCTAACTGGACCCCATGAAAGACCCGCAGCTATTGCAGCTGAATATGGGCCATCCAGCCATCTTCTCAGGTGGAAATACAACAAACAATTTCGACTATGATTACTTTGTGCCAGTACTTGTTAGCTAAACCCAGGTGCATGCTAATGATAAAGATAGTCTTAAAGCGATATCGAAACTGTTGCATGAAAGTTTTACGATCCATACCACTGGCGAAAACGGGACTAGCCTATAGTAACAGAAGTACGAGTCATCTTTTGATCCAATCACAACGAAGTGTGATGAGCATACAAACAGAATTTGAAGGGTGATTTAACCAAATATAAACGTGGATTACGAGAATGCAGGAATATTAGTTGAACATATCAATGAAGTGTAAGGATTGGACAGTCAAAGTTTCGGTGCCGCCATCGCTGGATGAGTAGACAACAACATTTTGTGATATTACTGCAGAAAAGTGATGTAAAGAAAATACAAAGAGAATTCAAATGCAATTGACTTCAGAGAGCAGGAGAATGATGCTATACCCTCAACATGTCATGTCAATCACAGGTCCAAAGAAAGTGTCCTTTTTCATTTAAAAAAAAATGATTTTTTTTTTTGCAGGCAATTCCACGCAGTAGAAGCAATCTTTATATCGACACAGCAAATTCATCATTGGGACGAGAATTACTCTCTCCAATGTAGAAGAAGAAAGTGCTGAATCAATGGCAAAGGGAAACCATTTCGATTCGGATATTCAAGAATTTTTAAATCCATCTTTCATCAGAACTCTTTTACCGAAAAGCGGGAATCAGGACTTTGAAGTCTTCAGTGATTTAATAATCAAGTAAATCAAGAACTCCTGAAGCCTTCATAGAAAACTACAGGTTGCAGGTTCGTAAGTACTACCCCCCCCAAAAAAAAAGTATATAAATAAACAAAAAATAAAAAAAAACACAAATGAATAAAATATTTCGTCCCACTCAATTGTTGACGGGTACACCATATCACATCACATTTTCCATCAATTTATTAGTAGTCGTTTTCTGGTCCTTACGATGAGAAAGGCTCTTCGAATTGTATTTATACAATTGAAACTTATCTTCACAAAATACAAAATATTATAGGCACTTACTAAAACCACAAAAGCAAAACACCGTTTTGTAGATTGTTCATGTTTTTTTTTTACACATAATATTATCAAATCATGTTAAGTAAGGTACTGGACAGGACTTTTCATAGATGCAGCGTGACGAGAACCAACACCACTCTCAGTGAGTAGTATAGAAAAATATCTTTCAAATCAAACCTTATAGAAGTAACGCTTTTCTGCATGGTTTGAGTATTAAAGAGATATCATGCTTCCTCCTATTATGGAGCTATCAATGAGCAATGTTGCAAGAATCATTCCAAATAAGACACCTTAACCAGACCTGTATAAGTTGCAGTTCCGCAACCTGCAGAAATCGAGAAGACTATACACGTATATGCAAAAATCCATCGGACAGATTGATTCTTGCGCTATAGGACATGACATCCATCGCAGACCCTTATTATTTCTCGTAGAAAAATCACTTCAAGCACACACACACACACACAAACACACACACGCAAACATACGCAAATGTGCATATACGCACGTCGTACTTAAAGGTTCGCCGATAGTACCTCCTTGCATGGTAATACGCATCGCGAAACGAACAGAAATGACAAATATACCCATCGAGATATCCGAGGGGGCATTGACTGTCGGCAGCAGATTCGGCTAAATGGAAAAAGGATCGATTTCTGACCCAAGACCCTTCTCTTCATATTCCCCGGTGATGAAACAAACATCTGTTCTTAGCAATCCCGAAAGTCGCCAGAAAGCTAGTAGATTAACTGCCAACTATTTCGCCTCCTTCCAAACTGACCCGATCCCGAAAACATGGCTGGTTGCATAATGGCGTCTGACATGCAAAAAAAAAAAAAAAAAAAAAAAAACACACACATACACAAAAAAAACACAAAAAACATAAAAAACCCCACAAAAAACAAAAACTCATAAAAAATTCAAATGCTATAATGAAGCCTTTTCTCATACACGACTTTCATGGATTTTCCCACTCCTTTTGCTAACATCTTTTACCATTATTAGCCTTAACAACCTGAATATACTAAAAACAATGACGTTCATAACATCAAACGGTCGATAGTTCTGTATGTTTCCATGGTTCGTCGCGCTAGATTCAGAGCTCTAATTGCCCAAACTTTTTGCCTTCCAGTGTTTCAAAAGACAAGCGGAGCAAAACTTGTTTTCTCCAGAGGTAGCCTACGCATTGTGTAGGACGGAAGCAGGTAGATGATGGCTGTAATATGAATAATAATTATTATGATCATGATAATGATGATGACGATGATAATAATAATAGTAATAACAATGAAAATAATGATAACAATAATAATAATAATAATAACAACAATAATAACACATTCACGATAATGTTGTGGTATCATTTACCTAGGGCAGCAACACTTCCTTCAGAGGGCTCCGCGCCATTGTTATTAGGGAGCTTTAGATTTTAGACGCGCGGACGTTCAAAGGGAAAAAAACATGGTCTGAGCGGGCGCAGTAGCGCACGTCAAGTTACTGCGCACGCTCAGACCATGTTTTTTTCCCTTTGAACGTCCGCGCGTCTAAACTCCCTATTATCCCAGTATGCGCAAAGAATCTTGTCCAAGGATACTAGTACTATAGTATATGCCACGACAAGACTCCAACTCGCGATGTCTCCTTCGAGAACCTAAAACCGTATCCCGTATAGACCAAACTCATTATTAATACAGAACAAAAGGCAAAGGACGAATCAGACCAAGAGCTATGTAAAGATCGTACTGACTACAATGGTTACCACTGAAACGGTGAATTGTACAGATAATTGGAGGAGAGCTCGCACGCGCCTGGTACGAACAAATCAGGCGCTTTGGTCGAGGGCTTTCATTGAATATATTCATTCCATTTTCTTTTTTCCACCAAAAGAGAAAGTTAAATTCTTAATTGATGAACCCGACATCTGTGTGAAAAAAAAAAGTATAAACAAGTAACAAAATATGAAAGTGATTAAAAGTATTCATAAACAGTAAACGGCCATTCCCTCTCTTCCCTTCCTCGATAATCATTTTCATTCTGAATGTAATGACGACCTTTAAGTTTGGTGCGTTTGACATATTGTACAAGACGAAGGGAATCTTTATTGCCTGGCCTCATCCTACAGTTATACAAATGGACCTGTTATTGAGAGGTATTAAAGGTCCTGTTTACCTTTGGAAACAGTGATTTTAAAAAAAATGTTCAAGATATCACATTTGATGCACTTGTGTAGGTCTGTTGTATCACAAAATATCCTGCCATATAAAATTTTCGCAATAAAACCTAAGATTTAAGGAGATATCAGTATTTTTCTCAATAAACCATAACTGTAGACGGTTTAGTCTGGAAACATTTCATCACAATGATTGTTCACATTTTGTGTATTTAACAATACTTAACATCGATTGTACGGATTCAAAGTTTTACAGTGCCTGTTTCTATCCCTAACTCACATTCTAGAACCATTTCAAAGCACTAACGCTGGGTATTGTTTCATCTGCAAATGGTAAATTATGCCTTTAACCCTTTCTGAGCCAGGGACTTTAGACAGAGTGTATAAGGCTACGGAGTTTTATGTGTAAATTGACACTCAAAGCTCACAAAGTGTGGCCTGGTGACCTTGGTGGGTCGGGGATCCTTTTGAAATGTCACCCTTACACCCTTCGTCTGGATCAAGATGTAAAGGTAACCATCGGCATAGGAGTTATCATGTTGTCCCCCCCCCCCCTTGCCAGACGAACAAAAATCATTATCAAGTGAACAAGTCATCCATATGAAATCAAGCGTTCATCGCAAAATGTCACAGCCTTCGTTAACCCCATAAACTCCTCTGGTAGGGGGTCCTTTTCCCCCCTCCAAGCTAACTTCACTGGTGCACAGACTCTGTGGTCTTTAAAGAAGCCGGTAGACGGTAACTGGAGCGTGGAACGTGGTGTGGGCTTACCAAGCGTCGCGCCATTCATCTGTGTAAGCTGCGTCTGTATTTTCGTCTGTGTTGTTTTTTCTCTATACATGTTTTTTTTTTTCTAATTTCGCTTTTGAAATATCCGGGACACTTATTTTCTTCCTCTACCATATGCCTATATGCAGCTAGTCACCCTCCCCCGACCTCTTATCCAACCGTCGCAGGAGAACAAAAATGACATAAGTACGCATAACGTTTTCGTTACAGCATTTCGAGATAATCCGTCTGACATGCGCATGAACTACGTATGACAGATGCTAAGATTTGCTGATTTTAAGTGATGAGCAGAGTTTAGACCAATTTGCAGTCACTAGTTGTTACCGTATGCAAAAAGGTCGGATAAGCTTTCTTGTTGTCAAGGAAAATCTTTTGTTCTCAAGTAGTACATAGCAATAAGCCAGTTCACAGTTACAATCTGAGTATATGCAGACAAAGGCCATTACAGACCTCTTCTTGAATTATAAGAAAGGATAAAATCATATCCCTCCCCCTTATGCAGAGGTAACATTGTTTAAGTTTTTCAATGAGAGATTCTATCTTACAATTTCAGACTACAATATATGTGTGTATATATATATATATATATATTCAGTGGGTCATATTTATTTTCGAGCAGCTGTAAAATGTTGAGTTTCACGACATTATGATTACGACATAAAATACATCTCTTAGAGCAACATGTCCAACAATAAAATTGCACCTATTGCTACCACTACCATGTATTCACACGTAGCTGCATGTGCCACGACAGCGTATACATGGTATAAGTGCTGTCTGGATATAAATCGTATTTTCAGAGATCGTTTGTGGTATTGTAAGAGTTAAATGTTACAGCTCTGATATAATCAAGAAGCCCCACGATGATTTAGCGTTACTCTGATGTTTCTAGATGTGTCAGCCGCTCTTCTTTTAGCAAAAAGGGGCAGGGCAAAGTTTTATCAAATCACCTCTTTTGATGCTTCCATTCATAATCGAAGACGTGAGTGGGTGCGATATCGTTGAAATTCTTCCACGACGCCGTTGATGGATGTCGATTACATGAATTAGAGCTCTTGAGCTTGCCCCAGTTATTCCGTAATGCGCCGCTTATTCATCACTGTCAGGCGATACGCGCCTAAATGCCCGCTGCTGGGGATGGTGCGTCATAGTAATCAACCGTGGCCATTCTTGGTTATATCACAGCGCCGAAGTCAAACGCGCGCGCGAAGGAGACTTTGTGCAATTCCGACACGTTTCTCGAGAGATGCGCTTCCGCATCCTTCTGCTGATTGATAAGTCACAATGCTCCGAATTATGATTCCTACCGACATCGGTTACGCATGCCCGCAGCGCCTCAAAGGGGGTAAAATCGATCAAGCGCTGACAAAACACACAGCTCACAAGATGGCGTTAAAGGAACAATACTGGGGCTTACTTTATTATTATTATTATTTTGTTTTTCTAACGAAAACCCACTGTGCATCGATGACATTTGGTTTTGGAGGAAGAATTTACTTAAGCTATTTCATTCTGCTCTTGAGACGAAAAACCTCGTAATTTGATTTGTTCGAAGTTCACTCTACAAATTCTTAAATGAGATGATCGTTACACGTCATAGCGTTGTTGTTGGTTTTATTTTATTACTGCGGCAGCCAACAATCGTAAGATGCTGGCGTAAACTAAAATACACGTGTGTAATAATGAGGAGGAGGATTTTAGACATTGTACTGGCTCCAGCACACAAACGATGAAGGGAAAAGATTGTAATGCATTTAAGGCATCCAGCAACTTTTTATGGTTGCACCAATTGTTAATGCATCACACGTCCTATTCAGGGTTTCACACAAGCCATCATATTATCCAATAATATGCAAGGGTGCGTTTTTTGTCCACCTGGCTGTACGTCCTTTATTTCGTTCTGAGAATTCACGGTAATATCATGTTATTTATCTTTCAGAATTTATATCACTTATGTCACACATTTATCATTTTTTACCAATGCTTGACCCTGACTGTCTCAGCAAGCACTTGAAAAAAAAAATCTAAAATTCTTACGCGCATATTTGAGTGATTGTTTTCGATGACATGCCAGAATGTATTTAGAAATGATAAATGTATATTGAATAATTCAATCAGACACGCAGAGTACGTTTTTGGAGTATTCTGCACTAAAGAAAAAAAACCCCAAAATAAAGCCTTCAATTTTTACGGACTTTGAACGCAATGCTCGGCCAATGCACTTTAGATTATGATGAAAGTGCTCTTCGTAATAGAGTGTCCAATTTATATTCATAAGCCGCAATTTATGTTCCATGCTGTTCCCCCATTCGGTAGTCGTAGAAGATGTCAGTTGGAAATTGACTCCAGAAGCCTAGGGTGACACCATGCTCTCATATTTCTGTTCTCGAATTCGTGGAAAGGAGAGACAATGTCTTAGTGCAGGAAATGCATTAAAACGCCTTCAAAGTTTCTCATTAGCATGCAGAAATTTTCCACCCTCTTTGAGTACTAGTTGATAAAGTGTAAATGTTGGAAATAAGGTGTATGTACTGGCTGCCTTAAGGAATGCTTTATTCTGATTTTTTTAAATGAAAGTATTTCATATCTACCACATATTGCTTTTCTACCTATGTCTCTCATTTTCTCTTCTACACTTCTCCCCCTCTCTCACCGTATATTTGCATATATATATATATATATAATATGTATATCATGTATATATATAAATGTATATATATATATATATACATATATATATATATATATATGTATATATATATTATATATGATATATTATTATGTGTGTGTGTTTTATGTACGGATACACCAGTATGCAAACGTACATATTACCTAAAAATATTCTAATTCAAAGGCTCAGTCACAAATACCATTAAGAACTGCTACGAACGCCGTACGAACGATTTGTAGACAATTTCGTAAGATCTTCTTAAGAAGGCCGTACGAAACCAGCGTTCGTAGACCGTTCGTAGACCGTTCGTAGACTGTTCGTAAGTTCCTAGTCTGGTCGATGGTCTTGTCCAAGATTTTTTTTTTAAACTTCGTACGAAACCCTCTCTTCGTAAGGCGTCGTACGAACATCGTAACAACTACGCAAGATTTTGTAAGGTCGAGAGACAATTCTTGAAGCCTTAAATTCTTACGATGATTGTAAGAACGCTTTAAGTCGTTCATAGAGGGCTTTACGTCTTTCGTAAGAATGCCTTACGAACGGAGATTCGTACGGCGTTCTTACGAACAACTCTTCGAGTTTGTAAGGCATTCGTAAGGGACTCGTAAGGCGGAGGTACACAATTTGTTCTTGCGAATTAAAAAGCGTTAGTACGAAATTCGTAAGGAGGCCGTAAGAATCTGTGCCCCATCTGCTAATCTCTACGAACTCCAGAATTCGTACGAACAGTGACATTCGTACGAATGCATCGTTCGTACGAACCTTTGTGACCGTAGCTTACCTTAAAAAAAGTCGAAAGTCGACTTGACTGTGAAGACATCCAACAATTGAGGTAGCAGAGAAACATTTTACATTTTGATCAACAAAATTAAAAGAATGGTGGTATCAGCAAAATCAAAGACCTTTTTTTTGCGGGGGGAGGGCAGTCGTAGATACATGAGATGGTGAAGTGGTCCTTTACGTCTTCCGTTATTGACAAAGGAAAAAAAGCTGAGAGTATAGAAGAAACAGTATACAGACGGAAAAACAAGCTGCCGCGAAGCAAGGCATTTAGCGGTGGATTATGCTCGTGATCTCCGCCGCGAATCCGAAGACGACACTCGCCAGATTGAGACCCGTTGACAGACGCCCGTCATGTTGCAGAAAATGGCGCCCAAAAGTCATAGAAAAAAAAATATGTTCGCACGAAGAGCAGACGATTGGGTAAGCGTGATGAAGCACCACATCCGCTGCGTGGTAGGTGCGCGAGTCTCTCTCTAAAAAAGCTCAAATCCTCAACAGGTGTTTATCGAAGGAGAGGATTATAATCATACTATTTGGTTTTCCGCTAAGGATTACACGCAGAGACGGTGGAGATCAAATCGAGCTCTAGCCAATTTAATTGCAATTGTAAAAATATAGCCAAGGAAAATATGCTTTCTACGACCGTATAGAGCTCTGTTTCCTACTTTTAAGGGTGAATGTCTCCAAAACATTGAGGACATGCGGACATAAAACAAGGGTAAGAAATTGAAAAATAGTGGTACAACAAAGAAATTCAGAGGTATCTATGTTCTATTAAAGTATTTAATTGATTGAAAATAGTTCATCTATTATGTAAAGAAAAATTGACACACGCACAAATACATGCATATTATATGTATGTACATGTATATGGATATGTATATGTATGCATACGTGTGAGTGCATTCTTATGTATGATGTATATCTAATATATATATATATATATATATATATATATATATGTATACATGTATATGTATATATGTATATACATATGTATATGTGTATATATATATATATATATATACATACATACATACATACATATGCGTGTGTGTGATTTCTACTTAGCTTTACGGATTTATCACCCCAAATCACAGACTGCTCAACACACAACACATCTTGAGTGCGTGCCCTTATCTCCGACCACGTGACAACATGAACCTCACACACTCTACACCTGAGACTGTTGTGACGTAACTTGGCTAGAACACCTGAGAGACATTACTTAGCTGCCGTTGCCTCATACGCAAGAAGAAGAACCTCCAATCATTGTTGATGAAAAAATTAAATTGTCGAATAAAGATTCGCAAAGGATGCACCCATAAGAAACATACGTAAAACCGAAAATTATTGTATACCTTTGCGGTATTATAATGCGCTCAAAGATCTATCAAATCGTAACAATCCATCAATCTACGCTTAGATTACGGCAGGTGCATACACTGTAAACGATATCTTATGGTAAGAGTGATAAATCCTTACGTGGGAAGCACGAAAATGATGAGCTAAAAATCCCTTTTCACAGTGGGATTGTTTTTGCATTATTGCCGACGCCATTGAAAATTATGCAATTAAGGTTGCAATCACATCAATATGCACATTACGTCATATCTTACGAAAAATAATGCACCCTACTCCCAATTCAAAAGAAAAGGAGGTCGCAGTACCATGTGAGCGAATTAAAACGCAGCGAACATTGACTGCGGTCGTGACTGAATATGAAGGAGTATGAGTATGTCGCTGCACATTAAACCAGCCACACACTCATACACCCCCATACGCCAAAACACACACACACAACGTACATACACATACTAGTACGCAAAAACAATATGCGTTTATGTACATTTTATAAAATGGGTTCAAGAATGTAGCCAATAGGAAGCGCTGAAATGAGACACACCTCCTTCCTTTACTTCAATACAATTGCACTGCCTGTAATCCTATGGTAGATTGCCGATCGTCTGTGCGCGCGGCGGCTCCTTTGATGAATTGCATGCATACGCGCTGTCAATCCTGTAAACAACTTCTAGTTCGGGCTGCCGGCCGGCCGGCCTGTCTCTTCCCTTGTGCATAACATGTGTGGCGTACGTACGTATACTCTACTATACGTACACTTTGTACAGTACAGTAGACCAAGCGTTATGGGACCGGACGCGTACATGGAGTCACTTTGAAGAGCAAATCCAACGATTTAGCAGGTTAATTCTCACGCCGTTTTCAGAGTATGTTGTCTAGTAGGCCTATATGAGGAGTCTATATCAAGTCTTTAAGGTAAAGGGTGCATATTCTATGTAAAATAAGTAAGTTTTCATGCGGGAACTTAAGTGTCCGGAAACCCAACCCCCCATTATACTTATACTGTATGTGCGGGACTTCCGCGAGTGCGACGTGCGTAAATGTTTGGGACGAACATCTTCGGACGTCTTGACCCACAAAGGTACGTGAAAAACGCTGAAAAATGATGTTAGTTTTCGAATTTTCGACCCATTTTATAAAACAAATGATGCACAGGATTATTTCGTGGCGTTAGTGGAGGCGTAGCTCACTCTCGGGTATTTACAATGTAGTGCAACATGCACTCGGCTTCGCCTCGTGCATGTTTCACAATTGTAAATACCCTCGAGTGCACCACGCCTACACTAACACACTCTATCCTGTGCATCATTTGTATAATATACATAATGAATATTCATTATGTATCTCAGCTCAGGTCCATGGAGATTCTCTCAAATGAAAGAAAGTGGTTCTTCGTCAGTTCCATTTCTGTGATCAGCGAATTTTCAGGAAGACGTCAAACATTTTAAAAATAGAGAACTTTCTACACTGTCCACAGTCTACCATCAAGCCGGCAAACAAAGAAACAACACCAGGCATACGGAGGGTAAAATATACGTGAGACTCGGTTACGGCTATAGATGAGATGTCTGTCAGGGACATTTTTTCCCCTTCGCGCCTTGATAATCATAATGGAGATTGAACATCTTTTTTTTTTCTCCTTTCCAGCGGCGAAATTCACTTTGAAAAATTACATCTGCGTATTGAGATATGTAATTCATTCCGTAAAGTATACGATGTTCGCGTTGGTAACAACAGCAAAAAAGAAAAAAAAGCAACAAAAAATCAACATAAGCACGCCAAGGGGATTTCTTGACAAAAAGCAAACAAACATGCACGCGCCTGTTGTCTACAACTATTGCTGCATTTTTTAGCGCTTTCGTTATACGGATAGCTGTCCAGCTATGAATAGCGGACGCCCAAATAGGTTTGGCAACGATATTTTGCTGACCCATTCTATATCTCAAAAGAGGAGTGGGGGGGGGGGGGTAAGGGTTGAAGTGGAGTTACGAACAGAATTTGCAATAAAGATGCTTGAAGTACATTAATGAAAATAAGAAAAACTTGGTCTCTCCAGAGTTACAGGGGAACTAACCGCCAGAGGGGGAGAGAAAGTAAAGAAAACGTTCCATGTCCTTACCTCCATTCTTACGGGGACTGAGTGAGGGAGTTCTGCCTGAGCTTGGACACAGATGTCTAAAGGCTTCGCCTTAATTGTAATCATAGAGCTAACAGAGCTATGACGTCATTCCCCCCAGCTAAGAAGGGTCTGCCTTCATTACGCGCCATTGTAAAGCAACGAAGCAATTCTTCTCTTGAAGAACAAAACAGGCCAGATACTGCTTAACTATTCTCGCTTTTCTTTTTCTCTTTCTCTTTCGCTGACGCACACACCGGACATATTTTTAGGTCTTAGAATGAGTTCTTCATCTTTCGGGGCTATGAGCAACAAACTCATAATCCCTGAGCAAAAGCATTGTTAGCCCTCAAGACTAAGTTCCCGGTGTTTCTGAAGCATTCCATACAACATTACAGCGAAGGGTTGAATAAAAACAAAACACAAGCCAGAAAACAAGCAAACAAAGCATACAAGCGAGAATTTTTGAAGGAGAGTTGTAGAGCCTATTCTGACACTGTCTGAAGCGGAGAAATTCATCCTGGAGACAACTGTTACGGGCAAATGCAAATCCAAGGACTCATGACTACGGGATGACTTTGAAATAAAACCATAAGAATGTCGTACTTGAAGACTTGACGATGCCATACTTATTTCTCTCTATTCTCAATGCACTAACCCAACTGCTTCTCAGCTGACGTACGGTTGAAGTTTGGTGATTGGATTTGAATGCGTCACCTTCAGTAAGCCATATAAATTTCTTGAGGCTACAAAATATTTGATGAATTCCGTACGAATCTTAACCCTATTAAGCCCAAGCTATTTTGACCCCTCGCAGGCCCAAGGGGGGGGGGGGGCACATTGTGCCCCCCCTATATAACTTTTTTAGTATTTGATGTATCATCGTCATATTTGGCACGTGGGTAGAGTAACTCATACTCTACATGACCGAACATTTGAATTTTCACAAGGTCACCCATGGAGGGCGCTATTTACAAAAATATAAAGAAATACATAGGAAATATGCTGAAAACATGATTTTTCGGTATAATTTCTTTATCCCCATTATATATGTCTTATTATAGACCAATCATTTTCATATTTGCCACAAATGATAAGCAAGTGGAATTTTATCATTTGTTATGTTTGAAATTTCTCAAGGTCACCACATGGGGGCGCTATTCATATCAACATAGTGATACATTATGAGACCTGAGATGAAATGTTTGGGATGGGTACATGTATAGTTATGACATGTCATATTTGCATAATAGTGGAATTTTGAGATTGCAAATTGATAATATGATAAACTAATGATATTAGAGGCATAACTTGGGTGAAGGAATCAAAATAACTCAAAATATAGGGGCAATCTGTAGAAAATATTATTGTTTTCAATTATCTCTATTATATCTATTGTTTTATGCCTTTGTCACATAAAAACAAAGGAAATAATAAGAAAAACTTTCCAGGACCATAATTACTTCAAATGTTGCTTCTTCAACAAATTTCAGCCAAGAAACACCCATTTCATACACTGTAATGCTGTTAAATGAAATGGGAACAGAAAAAAGATGCAAAATCTCACTGACATGGTTGTCAGTTTATGGTTGCCATGGCAACCAGCAACATCAAATATAGCTAAATTATATATCAAAATGTTCGCAATAAGATTTTAGGAAAAGTCACCAAATTTGGTTGAAATCGGATTAAGGACGAGGGAGTGGCAAACGAAAATCTGGTAGGGGGGGCACAATGTGCCCCCCCCCCCTTGGGCTTTATAGGGTTAAACAGTGTTCCAACGACTGTAAAACCTGACTTTAGGCGTAATATGGATTGTCGTCAATCAGATTAACCCTTCCACAACCAATTTCTCAAGCATTGTTCATGCAATTGGTAGTCTAGCCTTTAAATGGTTAATGTGTGCAGAAGTTCTGCAATATAACCTTTAGATACAGAGCAGGATTAGGTTATTGCGTAAAGCCTGCACCTTAATTACCCCATCATTAGTGTTACATTTTGCTTCATATTTCCGAATGAGTTTCTCATTGTAATGCAGTGTTTCTCGTGTGAAACGGACGTGCTATTTATTTCCCATCAGTTTTAACTCCTTTCAGATTTTTGGTACGGATAAAAAACAACACCAAGATTTCTATTCCTTTTTCTTTCACAGGATAGCTCTTTAGCCCTTCCGGCTAAAGAATGGGTCAGCGAAATCTCACATTCGAATAAAGAAATGTAACGAGTATAATTTGATCCTGTCTAACATGACCTTGCTACAAATTGAAACAAGCGCGCAAACGTCAATGAAAAAAGCGGCCTAGAAATTGTTGAAGATGACACGCATAAAGTATGACTTTGCACTCGGTATCAGTAAACCAAATGGGAGGGAGGGGCATAGGAAGATTTGAGAAAGTGCACTCACACTTGAAGATATATTGGCTCCTGATTCCCTAGGGTCATTTATTTCTCTCTCTCATAAAGAAATAAAAAAGAAATCAAATCCCAAATTTCTATTTATGATTGATTTCTGAAACGAGCTCTGCATCAAGATTGATGAAGAAAATATGTTTGCGCATGATATAGCGTAAGATTTAGCCGTCTTGCTTCTTATTTGTATCACAATTTATATGTGAATACATTATGATTTTAATACAACGAAGTAAGCCCCTTCAACCTTATTTGTATCAATCGTTCCATTTGTTTACCTCGTTATTTACTGGTTACTGCACTTTGAGCAATATGCAGAAATCGAAGCAAATGAAATAAGACCAAGAATGTATGTATACATACAGCGTGTATACATACAGCATGTGTGCTTGGCCTCATCGGGTGATTCATATTTCGAACTTTCGTTAATCCGAAACACACAAATTCCGTAAATACTTAGATGTTCGTTAAATCTGAAAGCGAAAAAGGGGTTCGTTGATCCGAATACCCTTATTCCGAAAGTTCGTGATTCCGAATGTTCGTAATTCGGAAAATGATATGAGGTTCGTAATTCCGAAGGGTTTTTTAATCCCAAAATTAAATAAGGTTCGTTATTTAGAAGGTTCCTTAATCCGGAAACTAGATGAAGTTCGCTATTCCGAAGGTTCGTTGATCAAAAAAAAAAAAAGAAGAAATGAAATGAGCTTCTTTAATCCGAAAAAAAGAAGAAGATGCCTTTAGATGCTAACGATCCTTCGGAATTACGAACCTCATTTCCTTTTCAGACTACCGAACTTTCGGAATAAAGAACATTCGGCATAAAGAACCTTACTTCATTTCAGGATTAACGTACCTTCGGAATAACGAACTGTTACCGCATCATCAGTAGCCACAAGACGTTCGCTCACGTGAAAACAGATGGATACCTGCTTTGGAGACATTTTATTCAGTGGCATCGTCTGCGATAACTTCAACATTCTGTAACATACATCGGTTACCATCACTCTAAAGGGGCATCGCTTTATACTTGAGATGGATATTTACTACTGTTTAAGTTGTAATGATTGCACTTACCATCGCAACAACCCGACAACTCGCCGCTGATTGGTTGGTGCCCCTACATAATGTTGGCAAACTGTTTTATCGTAGATAAGAATAAGCAGCTCTGATCTCGCCTTGATAGTCACGTGATCCTGCGTGTATAGTGACGGTGGATATACGGATTATAAATCGATCCTTTCTCTCGTGAAACAACCAATCACATGTCAGCATTTCGAAGATGAGATAAATGATGGGGAAAAAAGAAGATCCTTACTGCACTCGTTGGCATTGGAATTTAATGCGATGCACTTCTTCCGAACATGTACAAACAGACAGACAGACAGGCAGATATATGATGCACACACACATACACATACACACACTCATTCACACACACACACTCTCTCTCTCTCTCTCTCTCAGAGAGAGAGAGAGAGAGAGAGTACGCGCACATAAGCAAACAAACAAGATGGGATTAATATAATTTTATGTTTGGGTATATATCATGTGACAGGAGAAAATAAGACGTATCACGATGTTCATACAGCTTTCGACGAAGAGTTAATTTGGTGTCGTAACCATCCCAGACAAGGCAGATCTATTTCCAAAGCCAACGTGTACGCTTAAATCTTACGATCGATCAGAAATGATGCAGCCTTGTATATGGTATATCCTATTTACGTGTTGTCTCACTTCGTTTTTTGAGATCCTTTCCGCCTCCACATTAAAGATTGGAGTTGAAAATCTGACATCGGTGTCTATGCCATTTTCTACATTTATGTTTTTCGCTTCTCATTCATCTATTTTTGTTTACACCATCGCCAGAAACGCTATTTTTTTTCACTCTACATTGTATAAGCTCCTTTAAATTTTCTTGCCTCTTGTTTTACCCCCCCCCTCGTTTTTCGTCGCTATAATGATGTATGAGCATACCAGAGTCTTCTTAAATCTCTTTTAAATTGTTCGGTTGGGTATAAGAAGCAAATGAGCGGAGGGAAGAAGGAGAAGAAGAAAAAAGACAAAAAACAGGCGGACATGAACACTGGCGGTATCCCGGCCTCGCCAAATAATCTATTTTCAATCAAATCCTGATACGTAGTGACGGGACGCTCCCGCCCTATCTTGCGCGTGATGACGATAAGTTCGTCTGCAGCCCGCATTCTGATGGTCGATCCCATTTTGAAGCGCGCATTTATCAAATGAAATCAAGTGACTTTTGTAATGCGAATCTGGGCAATTCACATTTTCCGCCCCCCGACATTCCGGGTTGAGAGATCACTTCATTCCCGCTTTTTTTTCCTTCATATATGTGTGTGTGTGTGTGTGTGTGTGTGTGTGTGTGTGTGCGTGTGAATGTAGGAGTGTGTGCCCATGTTCTGCGAATGCGCAGCTATATTCTGCTTGATACACAAACATACACAAAGCACAAAGACACTACGCACACTCGCTATAATACGTACGCAAACATCGTTTGTAATGCTGTGACTATCATGATGATGATATGTCACTATGAAAGCAAAAAAACAAACCGTCAAATCCTGAAGGAATGCCAATTTGCTCAAAGCTTCCGTAATAATCCCTCATTCAACGCTATGGCTTGAAATGTTACTGTTCCTAAATATCATTACTCACATGATTTGACCCAAAAAACAACAACAACAGCAAACAAGATCGACTCTAATGTACGAAATCAATGCGTCAACACGTTGATAATGATTATGATTGTGATTATAATTATGATTGTGATAGTAATTCTGGTTGTGACTATGATTGTAATTGTGATTGTTTATGATTGTAACTGACTGTGATTGTGGTTGTGATTATGATTGCGATTGTGATTATAACTATGATTGTGATCGTCATAATCATTGCGATTATGTTTGAGATTGTAATGTGATTATGATTGTGATTGTGATCGTGATTATGATTGCGATTATGATTGGGATCATGATTATGACTGTCATTGTAATGATTTTGACTGATTACAATTATGATAATGATCTAGATTATAACTATGGTTATGATAGTGATGATGATTGTGATTACGATCATGATCGTTATCGTGAATACGATTGTAATTGATGACTATGAATGATATTGCGATTATAGTTGTGATTGTGATTGTGATTGTAATTGTGACTATGATTGTGATTGTGATTGTGATTTTGATGAGATTATGATTATGATTACGATTGTGTTATTGATTATGACTGTGACTCATCGTCCAGAACTGTGCTCTTATTTCAGAAAAGCACATTCTTCATGTACACAATTTACAGTTCTGATGAGTTTTAGGTTTGTTGTTTGCTGTGTGTTGATACCTACCTGTAGCTACCATGATAAAGATATAGGCCATATTTTTGATGGCTTCGTCAAAATGAGGAACGGTTCGTGAAACACCGATAGAGATTGCTTACTTGCTTTCTTGATTGATTGATTGATTGGTTGTTTGTTTGTTTGACTTGACTTGTATTCATAATGGATAGAGAGATAGAGGGAGAGACAAATGCCCTTGAAAGGGAAATGAATGTCATGTAAGCATTCATGGCTCATGTGAATAACACTTGGATTTGAGACTTCTGTATAGGCTTCCCTGTTTTATGCATACAAATCCCTTGTTTCGCCACTCAAGAACTCATGATTAACTGTGAGCCTACATGACTGTTTGAGGACGTAGTCCTCATTTAGCGACCTGACTACGGTTGTGGGAAAAAAGATCGCACTGCACTGCCAATTTGAAGACTGTTTCTCAGTAGATAAAATTTCCTCCGGCCATCGCACTATATGATTATCTTAATGCCTTAAAAAAACAAATCATAAAAAAATATGTAATTCCTTGCATTAGATTAATTTGCTATTTTTAATTTTTTGATGTTTCCCTTATACCTATCAGTCTAATGTCTGCACATAGTAGGCTCTCGAATTGACCATATGAATCACAAGATTGGATTTTACAGACCTTCATAATCATTAATTCGGCCAAGAGTTTTTCGAAGCAAAACTGTCCACCAAAAATTCAGAACAACAGAGAACGCTGGATCTTTATTTCAGTTGTGATCTTAATTGAGTATTCAGTTGGTTATCATGTAGGCCCCTATATCATTATTATCTTACTAAAACTTTGTATGTATTTTGTCTTGCTATTATGCAGATCCCCTGTGGAAATAAGTCCTTTAACTGTAAGGGTTACCCTTCAATAATTAAGAAAAAAAATGAATCTTATAATAAACGTGTTTGGTTTTGTTTTCAGACAAGTTCTCAAGTTGCAGGACATACAGCTTTCTTGTGCTCAAGTCCAACATGATTATATAGCGTTCGTTGCCCTTGTCATTGGTTGTTACTTCGGTATTTTGGCAAATACCGACGTTAAACTCGTGCTTTGATTTTTGATTCCACTATCCATTTTATCGCCATAAACTGCGTTTAGCAGACAACAATAGCACGATTTCAAGTGCATGCCGTATAAAAAAAATTACAGAATTGAGGAGTAAACGTGAATAAAGCTTTAAAAATAGATTGTATGTCTACGTATCGATTTCATTGTGTACATTTTCAGACGTGACGCGGCCTAAGGCTCATATATATATATATATATATATATATATATATATTTATTTATTTATTTATTTTTTCTTCCCGGTTGCTTAACCGGTTGCTTGGTAACCACTGGAAGACTTTAAACTGGTGGCGACGTCGTGTGAGGAAAGAAATGAGCAAGAAAGGACATTGACTCCTCCGTAGTGGGGTCAGTGGCTTGTGTAGCCGTGTAATAAGCCCATTAGCTAAATCTCTGCAGCATGTTTAACATCAATCAACGCATAAATAGCGCCCTTTCTCCCTCCCCTTTCAGTGAACTTTCGACGTTAAGATATACAACTGGTCGGCTTTTTCCTTCCACCATAACGATCCAGTGCAAAATTATGGACGAAATTCACTACGGCAGTAATAATGAAAGTGCTTTCTTTTTTAGCTGCCACCTAACAAGCAATCTTTTCCAATACAGCGTCACAATGTACTCGTTAAGTGTGTTCATGAGTGTGTGTGTGGGGGGGGGGGGGGGGGGAGGCGATGGGCTGGCAGGAAAGAGTCCATAGACGCATTATACATGCACGTTTCAATCTAATGGCTGAGGAAAAGTACATAAGGGTGAATGTTACTCTCTCTCTCCCCTTCTTCCTCTCTCTGTAGTCAACGGTTTAACATAAAGAAGTGCAAGGCGACTGCGAATAAAACACTATGCCGCCATCGCAGCTTTTCTTCTACAGAACACATGAATAGACGTGTACATGGAGAGGAAACGGTATACTACTACTTGTTATTATGCATCATGGAGAGAGAGTTTTGTTATTTTTCTAAGCCAAGGAGTCCAACGTGCTTTGTGTCCCTATCAATGCCATCTATACACGCCACTCTTAGCATCATTTGTACAGCTCTATGAAAATAACCATGTAAGGAGAAGTCATGCAAATGTTGAAGACATAAGTGACTTCAACAGTAAAAATAGCAATTCACAAATAGAATTGTGCAACTACACTAAATTTAATGTCGTTTACCTCCCTCAAACACACACAAAAAATCATATCTGATAAGAACTGAAAAAGAAAGTTACCCTGAAGAAAGCGTCAGTTTATATGATATCATCATTAAAGAGCACTGTCCCACTCTTACTTTCAGTTACATGCAAATAGAAAAGGAGGTTCAATTCATTTTGACAAGGTTCCAAGATTTTGCATTTTGCATAGAAACGACTGATGCTAAAAGACTATCAGCTGCTGAGGGGAAATTTGTTTGCGTGGTTTTTTTATTGTTGTTTTTTTTTTGTTTCGTGTAGTTTCATATGCGCCAGTCGTTCTATACCCGAAACATGCGATTTCTCTTCAATCGTGGTGCGCGCATTCCGCCACCCAGATCCTGATGTTGGCGTTCGGAAGCAACACGAAGTCAGTTTCACTCACATTGCTATCCGGTGTTACGGAGCGATGATAAGTTATCACAATTCAGTGTGACTTGCTTGAACGAGCTACCTTTTTCAAATTTGCGTACTTCTTGTCTAAACAATAGAGACCTCTGTTCTGTTTAGGGCATGCAAGTATAAGATAATTACTAATTACGAATGATCGCAACGGAAGAATAATCTCTTCTTTTTTCTTCATTTAATTTACTAAGGTTTGCTACCTTTTATTAATTATCACTGCCTTTCACTAATCTGTACATAATAATGGTTTGTGAAGAAGGGAATTTTTAAAAAGCAATTTAATCAGGTAAATGGTTTGTGCTCTTTCAAGCAATGTATAATTCAACACTCACACACACAGACACACACAGACACACACACACATTATATACATATTTTTATGATTAGTATGCAATTATTATATAATAACAAAATCACGATAGTTGTGATTCATATAGAACCTCTAACGCATTACTGTTCCCTACGCGCTTTACAATCTTATACACATAAGTAAACGCACACACATACGCACAAGCACACACTTATATTAATAAGTTACATTGAAAATAACCATCACGCTATTAAACGCACTAACAACACAAAACATAAGCTGTATACCTACATGCATTCATGTATACATGCATAGGCCCTACATACTAGTAATGTTCATATCTTTATAGATGTATAATATGCCCATTTCATAACATGCCTCCGTATATATACATTTATATAAACACTTTTGAACACATACTCTATAAAAATTTATGATACATTCTATATTCGGTCTAATGGTGTAGCAAAGGGTAGTAAACCCCATGTTGGACGTCAATATTTGTCTGGAATAATTCGGAGCGTGTCCCGCCTGGCCGGCAGGTTGAGTGCACTTTTTCACATGCATGAAGAAGGTAATCCCGAAAGGGCGCTCGGACAGATAGATATGAGTGACGCGGGGGCGGGGGAGATGTAATACTTTAGTTGCGAGTGGGTCTTCATTATACCCCACTACCAAGAAGGGCCGTTGGATTGGACGGAAGACCCGTGATCAATACTGCACATTAATTGATCACTGGGTACAAGGATTCCGCATTTAGCAAATAAAAAAGGAAATACATAGAGAGAGAGAGAATGAAAGAGAGATTGAGGGAGGAAGAAAGATAGACGGAGGGATAGAGCGAGAAGAAGAAGAAGAAGAAGGCGTAAAGGTTAGAGTTTTGAGCAGTATACCGTGTATCTTCGAAAAGTTCAATGGTGTCACGTGAACGCGAAGAGAAGTCGCATACACCACGACATGAACCATAGTCCACAGACACACATTTATGCACTTCAAACACACTCACACACAACGTATTAAACACCTTGAACCAAGCCAGTCATTTCTGTGCAAAACGGAGATTGAGAGACACGTGTTGAGATCGTAAAGACGGTAAACGATAACGCGTCTGTTTCCA
This sequence comes from Diadema antillarum, assembly GCF_040938485.1. Taxonomy (NCBI): domain Eukaryota; kingdom Metazoa; phylum Echinodermata; class Echinoidea; order Diadematoida; family Diadematidae; genus Diadema; species Diadema antillarum. The sequence continues at coordinate 4,025,467 of NW_027271172.1, forward strand.
ACAAGCATTGTAACGACGAATAACCAAGTAGAAAATACGGCTACGTCTAATAATTCTGAAGCATTTTTTTTCTCCACCAAATTTTCAGTCATTAAAAAAAGATTATGTAATACATTCAAATCAATAGTGTAGTAGTGTGACAGTGTCTGATTCTGTAAAAAAAAAATCAATTATTCGGTACAAAATCACCCAACATTTTATTCTCATGTCAAACTGAAGAGCAACAAAATCACCAATTAATATTTATTTTGCAACAAAATTATTAGCGGGAAAGTGATTCTGTAAGAGAACCAGATGGTTCGTTTTGGCGCACCAAAGCAAAAACAAAACACACCAAAAAACGTAAACAAATAAACAACCAAAAAAAAAAAAAAAAAAAAAAACCCGGACCGTTGCCGCTACCGTGCACTGTGTGCCGAGGCCTTAACCCGGTGAAGTGGTCCACCTACCTACACTCATATATGAAAAATGGGCGAATGATGCCGAACCTAGGTTTGGCCTAGGTGACTATAGCCAAAGCTAGGAAACCTAATAAGACAACAAGCACATTGTGCCATAAGAAAAGGAAGAAGATGACTGTGCAGAGTTAAATTTTTTGGGGCGCTATGTCGGACAACTTTTGACTCATCTTCCGTGTAATGACCACGTGTTGTAGACGGCTTAATTACACCAGTTTCTTTCTTTTTTTTTTCTTTTTTTTTTTACACACACAATGAGGTATAGTAATCGATACGGGTGATTAGTTACTTGCGTCAGTGAGATTTGACACTATGAACGCGTGGTGATTCAGCAGGATGTAATGAGATTAAAACGGCCGTCAGAAATAATTTGCCAGTTAACAAAGGACGTGAATACTAATGTCTCTATGAGACAGGACTGGCCAAAGGAGGTACTACAGGAGAGAAGACTTTTGCTCCGACAAGTTCTGCTTTTACGATCTCAAAATAAATGAATAGATAAAAAAACAAACAAATAAATGAATAAATAAATGCATGAAATAATTAGCATATAAATTAATGAATAGATAAATCAATAAATTAGTGAATGAACGAAAGAATGAAATGATAAACAGACAGAAAAATAAGTAAAAATGTAACGTTATGATGTATTTACCAGACGTTTTTTACGTTTTACCGGATGCTTTCAAATGCTGATTTCGATTTTCGTTTGCTAATAAAGACACCATAAGGACACCAAATAATAAGGAATATACAGGTATATTGCCAAACAGGTTTTGCCGCCTTAGTCGCTAAGCATTAGTAACATAATTGTTTTCTAATCTTTAGTTTATATACAGGAGATCACGACAAGAAAGACGAGAAAAGAAAGGAAAGACAAACAAATTACGCATAGATTTCATCACTTATTTGGGACGTGGGTCGAGTTGGTCAGCTGTCTTATCGACATTGAGGTATCTCGGGTCACAGACAAAATTTCTTATAACCCGAAAACCTCTCAGTGTGGAGAGTAACGGTCTGAAATGTCGAAATATACCGCGTAACTTTATGCGGTAGACATGGGTGACATACACATTAAATGAAACTGATGCTGATATTGCGAAAAATGCGGCGGAACACTTCTTGGGATAGTTGAACATGAAAAACAACGTTCCTATAGTTGCTGTAGATTGCTTACAGGTAAAAAAAAAGAATGTGAAGACTTTAATTGCAAAACGAATTAACTCGTATTTTTTCAATTTGAGATATTTGTGATTAAAGCTGCTGAAAAAATAAAGAAAATGATAAGAATATAGGGAATGTTTTCTCATCATAACATCAAGAATTTTCCTTGTTATAATTATGTAAGTGGGGAACACTGAAAAGTTTTTCATTTAATATCTGATGATGGACTTACCTTAACTCTGTAAATTGTTTGAATTGGAGCTATCAAAGTCTTCATGTCTTTAATCCATTTATCAAACCGTGGGCGTAATCGTACAATGCGTTAGGACATGTACGAAACGCAATTATCAACTTTGCTGTTTTGTGATGGTATAAGGCAATCTCCCAATATTTGCTTGGATTTTCAACTATACAATTCATGACCTAAAGCCAGGCTTAGCCTATATTTCTCAATTACGATGGGCAGGGGGTCATAACTCGTAATTTGAACAAAGTGCTCAAAGCTGTGAATATAAAACGAACGAATATTGATTTCGTCATACAATTTATACACCGTGGAACTGTTTACAGAATTAGAGGATCAGTCCATTAGGATTAAGACGAGCCATTGATCTCAAACTAAATTGCGCCCTCCGAGATTATATGCTCGTACATTTTGCACACGTCTCATTAGGTTTCTATAGAAATGAGTTAATACATATAAAGCGTGGCATTTTAGTTTTTTTCATGAGATGTTTATTGCGACACAACAAGGTGTACAAGAATGGCAGCTATTCATAAGCAAAGCTAAAGCAAAATTAAAATGAAAGTTACATAGCATCTTTACGAAAACATTCTTTGTATTTAATGGTTTATGTCATACGAGACATTAGCTAATCCTTCTCTCATTCAGTTGCACGAAAAAAAAGGTAGTATATCAAAATTAAAAAGAAAAATCTGTTTACAGCACTGAATTAGAGGAAGGTAACCTGGACATTGAGGGATTACTTGATACGACTATATTGGTTCGGAATTCCCCTTTAACCCATTCCCTGTGGAAACCTGATATGTCCTCTAAATAGTCTATGGTAAGTTCAGAATCTGGAAGGGAAGGGTTTACCGAAAGAAATAAGCCTTCAATCAAGGATGCTTCAAAGGAGAACAACTTCTAAAGACACAGTTACCATCGAGGTATGGGGGAGGAGGGATCAAAAGCATCCCCATAAAATGACTACTTGGACCCAACAACCAACAAATCAATTATGAAACTGGACTATAGGTCATCATACCCCCCGTAAAGCAGACTAGTACTAGTTACTCAAGTTTTGTCATTTTTGCGTAAAAACACGACATACATGTTATGTTTCAAGATCTCACACATACATACACACACAGACACACAGACACACACACGCACACATAGATCACTTATGTAAGATGATGCTATATATATTGGCATGTTGTATTATGCATAATATGTTTGCAAGTAATTTTCTACATATTGTTATGATCAACACGAGCAAGGCTTCGTTGAAGATCAAGCGCAAAGTCAAAACGTGTTCGATGAATATTCCAATGTTGATACGTAGCTGGTGCTCGCATCAGACCATGATTCACAGATGTTCGATGAAAAAACAAACAAACGTGAAATTATTACGTCAGCACAATCAAGCAGAACTACAGAACTTCACCGCCCGTCCTGCGGCCGCCTTCAGGCCGGAAAATAACCTGTTGACGTTCTCTCAGTATTGACATTCCCCTTCACGTTCGGGGAGAGGGTGACCTTTTGACCTTTCGCAGACGACCGTACCTGCCTCCATGCATTCATATGAGGTTTTTTACGGTTCACCCATGTCTCTTTCTCCGCCCCCTCCTAATTCCCATGTACTCAACTATGAGATTGACTCCGGTCACACGGGGGCCGAGGCATCCCCTTCGTTTACTTGCCCTGGAATGCGCAAACATTTGTACAACCACTCCGCCTCAATCCGCAAGGGGTACCAGTTTAGACATTCACTGCGCCACGGCTCGATTAAGTGTAGGATCTTTGCCGATCCCTGGGTTTATCGCTTGACGGCAAGAAGCAGTGTGGATGTCTAAAGGCAAGTATACACATAAAGGAACAGATGATTAGGTCGACAGATGTTTATGGACAGACAGACAGACAGCTAGACAGACGGACAGACAGACAGACAGACATGCAGACATAATAAAGATGATTAGCGAGCTACAGAGATAAGAAAGAAAGCGGAGTGGTGGAGAAAGACGAGGATTTATTCACAACGTCGAGCGCCGGTCACCAACGGGAATAGAGCGGAGCCGCTCCAGCGAGCAACATCCCTCCGAATGTCGTTGCCCTGGCAACGGCACACACTTCCTCTTCTGGCGCGAGGCAAATCAAGTGAGGGGAAACTTCCGGCTTTGAATCGTGTGCTCATGGAATTAAAGCCAGATTCGATGCAGCGTACGGCTTGTGCGTGCAAAATGTCAGTGTTTTCTCTGCGAAATAACTCCCTCTGTGTAGTGGAATACCCCTCACGATTGCGCATCCATGCACAGCAACGCTAGGGGGAGGTTGAGATTAGATACTTGTTCGTTCGTCTTTTATGTACCATGAAGGGCCTTCACTTTGTATCCCGTCCAAGGCACTTTGGACACTCTTGTTTGAGACCGTAACCGGAAGTTATTCCATAATTTGCCTTTTATAGTTCCTGAATCTCAGATTTACATGCCTCTCGTAGTTTTAAATGACAATGAATATTGCCCTTTGGTGAATTGAAACATGTCCACTTTGATGTTATTCTTTCTATGTTTCTTTGTACACCAGAGAGGTGAGACTCACCTCCCTGTATACACATAACCCTGTTATTCCCTAGAGCACATTAGTGAAATGTGGGTTCGTGTGTGTGTGTATATATATATATATATATATATATATATGTATATATATATATAGAGAGAGAGAGAGAGAGAGAGGAGAGGGTGTCTATTTCAAAAGCGCGGTGAATTGACAGTAAGTAGCTGTTTTAAAACCTTGACTTGGAAAGTAAAACAAAAATGTATGATACTGCAGTGTTTTACGGGTCTATCATCGCGGAAGTAGAAACATTCCAATCCTGTCATTCCCATAATTGGCGCTCTGTTTGTGACGTCATGACCTCATTCAATGTGTATCTTTGATTTTAATCATGTTAGAATTCAAAATGACATCTCTCGCTCTCTTCCACTACCGTACGCCATGCACGTAATGGGTGCTGTTACGTACATGTACTTCTACAGACATACAGTACATGAATTCGTGCGTAAGAATAAGTCGGACAAAGGCGATGCACGAAATCCGCGCGCGGGCTCGGCAATATGACGTGCACGGGTTAATATTATTTCCAAATACAGTAAGTCTCACAACAAAAGTGATTAACAAAGTAAAACAAAAATCTGCACGATATCGCACTTACCTGTTTGTTGTACACGCAGTAAATTATCCGACCAACGATCAGCATGAACGGCATATGCGGAGGTAAAGATAAGAAACAAAACAGGACACACTGGTTAGTATCTCAAGAATCATGTTTGTATGGGCTTGCTAGAGGTATTTACCTGAGATAATAGAGTAATAAGAATTACGTAACAAATCAAATTAGTGATAAAATTCCACAATAATGATGTATAAATGCACACATACGTACACACTGAAAACATATATAATGTATGATTTACAAAATCTAAAGGGAATACTTTCTAGCACGTTTTGAGGAAAAGGGGGTCATGATACTGTAGCTTTATTGTCGAGAGGAGTATATCACTTTTTTATATGATCAATGCATTTTATGAATTTGGCATAAAGGAGGTATCATGCCTTTTCAACCGTCCAGTTTAATGTAACAACTATAGAATTATTTTGCATAATGTCTAAAGCAATTTAGACACATCTTATGCTTATGTGGGTGCTTGTCTGTGAAGCGAAATTATGTAGCTGTAATTTAAATTGATGGCCAGAGAACAGACAAGTAATTACGGCAAATCATAATCGTTTTTTTTCAATAACAGCAACAGCAACAAACATATCAAGAACAGCTATGATATTTCAAGTTTTAATCCCTTAAGCGAATCTGAACATCATTTTGCACCTTTAAAGCAAATGATCATTTGATTATTTGTTCGTGTGTTACTGTTTGTGTCATTTTCTATCGAATTAAGGAGCGTGTACAAATGCGAATTAATTGTCACCAAACTCTTTAACATCTTCAGTAGATTACAATAAGCCGTTGTATGTACACACTAATTCATGTAAGTATCACGGTCTTCAACATGGGGAAAAATACATTCAAATTCCGACTGCCCGACTGCGTCCAGCAGTTTTCTTCTCAATGATGTTGTCTGCTCTTTCATTAGTTTCCCATATTTAAATCCGATTCCATCCTGTTACTTTTTTGTTTCTTTTTCTCGAGACGAACGTGGCGAAACTCTCCCCACATGACCCACGATGAATTCCGCACACTCCTATAATCTCATTATCCAGGGATCCTTTTCCTATCACATCGTCCGTGATTGAGTGTTTGTCCGTGCTGGGCTTAAATAGGTTTCGGTTAAAATAAATACCGCCCCCAGCAAGCAGGTGCGAACGACGAATCTGGCCGCTTCTGTTTAATACACCGTCTGCGAGACTGCTACGATCTAAGTGAGATGTTGAAGGGGTAGGGGGGGGGGGGGGGGAGGGAGGGGGGAGGTGTTAGGGGATTGTAAAGCTCATACTTCAAGAGTTGACCCGAGAATTGAGATACGAATTATTCTCAGATAAATACCCTAAAATTTGGTTTTGAATTTTTAGAAATTATTTTACATAAGGAGACTTGAACATTCTAAAACATGAAAAACATGCTAAATGACCTTTACAACTTACATTGCACTGTCACCACAAAAATTATAAACCCAACAATTAAGCACACACACATACACACAGCTATACATATGCCCCTGTTGCTTCGGCTGCTAAGTATCATGATAGTTTCGTAAAAGTAATGCCATTGATATCATCTTCACCAACATCATTATAAGCGTACTCTGTTCTACTACAGCAACTTCACATGCAATGTGGGAGGCGACCGCAATATTCAAATCACGAAATATTCGGCCAGGAAATCTAGATGCTGGCGTCAATACAAAAAAAAGAAATAAATGCAATGTAGATGAAGGCAGTAACATCATTCTTGTGGAAAAAAAAAACGGGGGCAAGTTCCTGAAAGTGTGATATGCCCGTGAGCAAGATACCACGCATTTACATCGTCAGACCATACGTCACTCAGGACGCTATTATACTGATAAGCCGGGGGGACTCGATATGTAATGAAATTGAATAAAACAAGCTGCTCTGGCGATTCTTCGCGACAGGTGGATGAAGCATGATTGATGGAAGAGTGGTGATTAGAACGCTATGCATCTCTCCCCCTGTCGCTCCCGAGGTTTAAACGGGAAAGGAAGAAATATCCAACGCAATCATACACGAGTGTAATATTCGCTGGAATATGAAATATGAACCACATAGTTTTCGTGTACCACGTAAAGTAGCACAGTATACATGAACTCTTTCACTCTCCTTCTCTCTCTCTTTCTCTCTCAGCTTTTCAGTCTGTCTGTCTGCTTTTCTCTCTCTCTCTCTCTCTCTCTGTATATATATATATATATATATATATATATATATATATATATTCATATGTATATATGTAGAGATAGATAGATATATGAGGTGCAATCATCAGGCAATTGCCTGTCGATTGCACCTCACGGAGGTTGCATGAAACTCAGAGTTGCAATGAATACGGATGAACCTGCAGTCAACCGCGTGAGCTTGTTCCAATACTTCTATGTTTTATATACATATATATATATATATATGCACGTATATATTCTATATACATGGTATCTATGATATATCAATTTATAAATCGCAGAACTTATGCACATATTATATTCTTACGCACTGCAAATGAAAAGATGTTTTAAAGTTCGTAATGTCCCTTTTGAAACCCCGAAAATTAGATACCTTTAAATTCGTATGAGGGCAATTACCCCACGAAGGCAATTACCCCCCGGCTAAATACTGATCATTGGTAGGGTTAGAGTGAAGATTAGGGTTAGGGTTAGATTTTGGGTTAGGAGTTTGGGTTAGGGTTAGGATTATAATTACGTTCAGGAATAGGATTGGGGTTAGGGTCAGGGTCAGGGACCAGGGTAATTGCCCAGGGGGTGATTGCCTGTAGACCATTTAAATTACATACATTTATACAAACTCGTGCATGAATGCGACTCAATATACGTCAAACGAAATTTAAAAAAAAAACAGTGTAATGAAATTTTTACGCTTTGGACAGTGCTGGGTGACAGCGATAATATTTGATGACTTCACTGGAAGAAATTACGAATTAAAAATGAGTAGTATATCTTACTTCTCTCGTAGAAAATGATGCCCTTTCACTGAAAAAAAAACGGTCCATGGTGTTAAGCATATTTTAAGGATGATACTGTGATACTGTATGTCTATCTTTTTATTGCTGTGGTACTCTAGACGGAGATGGTCATGATGCTGAATTAATGTCGACATAATACATGTGACTATATGGGTTATTAAGATTATGACGTCTTAATTGACGCAACTGTTGCCTGTTTGTGAATTTTTGAGCCAATCGTCTCTATCCAGACGAGCCCTTATGTCATTTCGAAAACATCGTAGGGTTTATCTTTTTCTCTCTCTCTCGCTTAAATAGGTCACTTGGGCTCTCAGATACACTATAAGAGAGCATTAAATCATCCCGACTTTATATCACATATGGATTAAATCTCCATCCCAGTGACGTATTGGTGGTCACCGGTGCAACAAGACCGCAGCCTGGAGGGTTAACAGCCAGTCCGAGATTCGCAGCACTCACCGAACAGAGCTCAGCGTGCGCAGCAAAATGCTACGACACGCCGAGCGCTCTTTAAAAAAAAGAAGAAGAAAAAAGACAGCCATTTTTCTTGTCATCAACTTTTTAAAGGTTCAATTCGTTCGTACAATGCGGAATCGCAATCCCAGCAAAAGAGGCTGTGAGGAAATGATAGGTAATGTACAGTTACTGCTAGATCTTTTTGGCACCGTGTCGAGCTACGTACCTATTTCTTTTTACAGAGTAATAAAAAGAAAATTATTTGGAATCTTTATATTCTGCCCAATGAAACCATTGATGCCCTTCCATTAACCATAAAAATAAACAAAGAAAGAAAGAAACAAATTAACCACAAAAATAAACAAAGAAAGAAAGAGAGAAATAAATAATTCGGGAATTCGAAGTGTGGCATCTACGGAAATCTGATCAAATTCAAGGTTAATAATATTGACTGGTTAGAAATTATCCGAATTAATGCAAATAGATATTGTACTGTTCGCTCATGAGTAAACATAGGTGTACATAATGTATATGTAAACGTATATGTAATGATGCTGATGAACAGGCGATGCTTTTGTATCCTAATATTCATGTATCTTTTATTTATATTCTCACCTCTCATTTCCCACTCACCGAAAAGACAACGGAAAAGAAAGTCCGCGATAATAACTGATATTATGTGTATGAGTATTTGTGCGTATGTTTCTCTTTGAGTGTTTGTTGATGTGCCATATTATGCGAGCAAACTCGTGAGTTCGTTCCATATTATTATTAGAGTCCCGCGTGAAAACAGACCGACTCTTGATTATCTTTATCACTGCCTTGTTTGTCGTAGATTACTACGAGTGCTATATTTACGATTGATATGCTGTCAAATGACGTCGCACTGTTCATTCATACATTACAACGCGCACGCATACAAACACGTAATAAGTATAATTATACTAACACAGGTAGTCAAGTAGGTTGCATATTAACTCGATGTTCGTCTATTTACTAATTTAGCATTACACCTCTTCATTATACAACAATATCTGGACTAGAAACAAATTCAGATTTAGAAATGAAGGGAGCATCCATTTTTTTTCATAAGGCGAGGTTGTAGTTGCTCCATTGATTCCACACGTTTCTTTTTAACAATGTCTATTCACAGAATGCGATTTTAGCATTTAATAAGATACCATTTTTTCTCCTGCATGGAGATGTGGCATCAAATCTTACTGACTCGACTCCCCTTGCACTCGAACTATCATCTCATCATCATTTTTTCATATTACTCTTCATACAAAAGTATAAAACTTAATACCTTAACAAATTAACAAATTTTCATTTGCAGAGGGAGGACAAGCTGAAGAAAACTCACACCTGAACCTTCACCCCTCTGAATAATATCTTTCTTTCACTTGATACCTTGCTCCGAAAGCTTGACAAAAATCGAAAACTTGACATGAAATTGAAACACCACGAGTGAAAAGGTTTTTGACACATTCATTAGATAACGTCCCCTTTAATCAGCGAAAACTGAAGTCGATACCACATACTGCATCTGCAAGACAGCTTGTGGCAACGAAATACAATCTTTTCGTGTGTATGGTGTGTGCACGTGTGTGTGTGCGTGTGTGTCATGTGCGTGTAGTTTGCGCGTGTTACGTGTGGGTGCATGTGTGTGTGTGTGTGTGTGTGTGCATGTGTGTGTGTGCGTTTTGCGTGAGTGTGAGGCGGGCTGGATGGGACTTAGGATTTTGGTTTTGGAGGACTATCATAGGCCTACTTTTGTATAATTCTCTTAAACACTATACTTGATGATGATATAATGATGTTAAGCGGAATATGGTTTTAATATACCAATACATTCAAAATGGAATATAATGCATTTTCATAATTAAGTATTGTTCCGTTTAGTATTGGTTTTTGGTTTGGTTTGGCTTTATTTCTGCATTGTTTAGTTGGTTTTCTCTCTAATTGATTTATTATCATTGTCGATGTTTAAGTCAAAATGTCGATTTTATGTTAAAAACAGTATCTGTTTTGTTTTTGTTTTTTTTACTCTGTACCCAGGAGGGATTGTTTTATTTGTGCATGACCTTGAATGAAATCAATAAAGATCATGGAAAAAACAGCCAAAAAAGTGTGCCCTCATGTGTATGCGATTTCTCCTGTATAATTCGAAAGAGTTACTATGCCTTGCAGCATCTTCCCACTCGCCCTATATTAGACGTGTGCATTATACTCTCGCAAAATAGGATTTGTTACTATAATAGCCACATTGCGTTTTAATCATGTTAAAAATGTTCATCACATTGGGCATATTGAGAAATTGCAATTACGGTTAGCTTTTTCTAATTTCTGTCTTTTTGGAAAAAAAAAAAAGTGGACGCATAAAACAGGAGACGGAGGCATACAAAAGGGGTAGTCATTCTCAAAAGAAGGGCTCCATATTGAAGTAACTCATTTTTCCACCTTAAAGGGATGGTACAGTTTTGCCTGAGATGGAGATTCACTTTTTTAATTTTTTTTTTTGCGAGATAATTAGAAACCACTTATATGAAACATGTAAGAGCATGAAAATTCTAGAGGAATTAAAAAGTTTATTCTTTTTTTGTTGTTGATGAAAAATCAGTTTTTGAAGTAGCTGAAATATTTCTGACACAAAGCAAAAACAAAATATGTTTCTAATGAAAAAGTGGGGCCGCACCTCTTATTAGATCCACTTTGTTTTTACTTTTGGTTTTGTGTTATTTTTTGATATCTCAGCCATTTCAAAGGCCCATTTTTTATCAAATGAAACTTTTTAATTTCCTCTTAGAATTGTATACTATTGCTCTTTGATATTTGATTTTTCATATAAGTAGTTTTCAAAATTATCTCGCGCAAAAAATGATAAAACCTGAATCTCCATCTCAACCAAAAATAAAAAATCCCTTTAAAGCTTTCTGTTGTTGTCAATTCCGAGACGACAATGAAATCCTTTAAGATTCCTTTAATCCGCTGGCATCTCTTGCTTCTTAACAATGCTGCATGCATCATGATGTCGAGCTCTTTCTCCAACTCGACATGGGTCTTCATTCGTGGGCACTGAGCGTTGATAATGGCATTCAACGCTTTGGATGTACGACTCGCTCTCTCATACCCCCCTCCCCGTTCTCTTTCTCGCTCACCCCACGTTTCTAGTCGTACTGACTGTCGACATTACACTCCATTACCCCCGCTGCCTCCCAGCGAGAACTCGAGGCAATGTTCCTGATGCACTGACTACCCATCATCTCCATGATAAAATAGAACTTCTCTTTCATCTGCCATTATTGAATGTTCCAGAATTTTCGCTTCGAGATATAATATGCGCCGCTTCATCTACATCGATTCTATCTTTACCTTATTTCAGACTTGTATGTCATTCTCCCTCGTCTCTTATATGATGTATAGCGTGAAATGATTGCATTATGACGTCGTGCCTTATATGGAAGATCTCCCGTCTCTTGCGAAGGTTTGAACACGACATGCGGCAAATAGACATTTGCGTTAATATCATTATGTACTTATTCCGAGACCGTGCCGATGACATTTTGCTGTTGTTGCTTAGTGTCAAATGTCTCTAGGAATAGCGAAAGTGACTGCCATACTATTAATTGCGCTCTCTCACTGCCGAAGAAAATATCACAAATAAGACACACAAAAACAATTAAATGTACACAAACAAGAAGAATAGCAGGCAACTCATTTAGAATAAAAGGAGAAAAGCTGAAAAAATTCAGCCCTCTTCACAGGAAATTTCTTTATTAAGTGCTTGCAAAGAAATCATACTTGCTCGCTATTCACCGAGAATTTTCGCGCCCATTTTATCATGTACAACAGCTATCACCTACATACCTCCACACCATCTGAGAACAGTCTCTTCAATTATGGTGACTCTCTTCATATGCGCCCGTTCTGTACATATTATAATCAAACCTTTGCCAGTTTGTCTCAAACTATACTATAGACGCCTCCGACATTTCATTTATTTCCCCTCCCGTACACTCAACATCTTCATGGAATTCTTCCAGAAATGACCCCGTCGATGTATAACCGATGGCATCTGATTTCCCCTCGTTCTGACGTGGTCTCAACAACCTGTGAACATTCTCCTCTCTTTGATACTTCCCCCTCATTTCTCAAATCGATGTCATCTCTGTTCATGTCACTCCTCCTCCTCCCCCGGATTTTTCCCCCTTTTGGAATCCTCCTCCTGAACTCCCCCTCTCCTTTTCCTTTACAATAAAAGCTATTCATTGCCTGTCAGTAACGAGTCTAACGACGGCATACCACCAAAAGCTCAGCGCCCTTTTCAAAGTCAATGACCGATGAGACAACTTTCGAAATTTGCGCATCATTTTTTTTCTTTTCAAGTGATATGACGGTAGTTTAAGTATGCCATCATTTTTTTATCGCCTGACAACAATCTCACACGGCCATTCCACTTCAGTGTCGAAAAGCCGGTAAATGTGGTAATCTTGGGACATAAAGTCTCTACTATACACATTAGCAAAAGTGATGACGTGTTTGTTGAAGAACTCTCTTCAGCCATTTTTACCTTAATACCATACACCATCTTCTACCCTGCAGTCATTGACACTCGCTAAATTTGTATACAGGTGTTTTTTTTTTCTGGTCTCTCATATCTATTCATCTCTCCCCCGCCTCTTCATGTCACACTCACATTCAACCAACTGTGCAATTATTCTTCCATGCCTTTTCTCCAATGAACGATATGACTATACTTCTCTGATCGCAGTTATATAGTCTCCAGTTATCGTTTATCCCTGCGTATTCGTTTATTGCTTTTTCACCCCTTTTCTGAACCCACTCTTTTTTCCCCCACAGCATCGCTTTGTGACGTCATCTCGTGCATTTTTTTCCTGTATTAACTTCCCACTCGTTTCTGTGTTTAGCCCCTACCACTTCGCTCATTCTTTTTTTTTCATCATCGATAAGAACTCATCTATTAGATCGACCCTTCTCTAAAGAGACATAACTTCTGACAATGTCTGCGGTTTACAATACAGTTTTCTCTCTGCATTCTACCTAGTTTTTGAGAAATAGCCGGAATAAAACAAAATGCGACCGAAAAAAAAGAAGAAGAAATAATAAACCCAGAACTGTACCCACGCGCTGACAAGAAAAATAGCTTCTTTTTCATCGCCTCTGCGCCGACGCATTTTTAAAGAAGCATTTTAAGCCCCGTTTAGGTAGGTGTTAGCATATCTCATTCATTCTCAATGTGAGAGCGGGTTTACAGAGGACAAAGGGATTGTCTTTAATATCATGCGACCCGAGCTACAGTCTTAAGAATGATATTGTTCAACTTATTAGGAATTCCCACCTGAAGTGAGTATACGATATTCCAAAGGCTCTCGTTTCTAACGTCTATTTGTCGATCATCGAAGTAGAAAAGGAAAGAGTTTTTTTTTTCAATAGATTACTTTGTCATGAATTGTTGAGGGGGCTGTATCATACAAGTTCGTTTCTTAGCAGAAGCTCCATTTTCATTTCTAGCGTTTCAGACGTATGTTTGTATGTTATCATGTTACATGGTATGTATTGTTATTTAGTGGTTTGTAATATACATGTATTGTTTGGAGGTGAAAATAGAAATGAATTATGATGGATGTACCTCGTAAAGACATAAGTCACTCAGTAAGCTATAGTAAGAACTTAAATGAGGAAACATACACTGCACACTTAGTTATGTTTTGCGTAATCGAAAAGTTACGATGTTGAGGATAATTTCTACCGACGCCGGAAATGACTACATTACTTCCTTTACAAAGTAATGATTACAAGTATCGCTATGTAACAACAAAAAACGCAAATATACCCAAGTTTTTCCTTGTGTGTGTGTGTGTGTGTGTGTGTGTGTGTGTGTGTGTGTGTGTGTGTGTGTGTGTGTGTGTGTGTGTGTGTGTGTGTCTTTATGTATATTGGCTATTCAGATTCACTGGAATAAGCATCTGAGATGCAATGATTAATTATGTAA
>NW_027271172.1:4045000-4135000 GCF_040938485.1 Diadema antillarum
ACAATGTGAAATATAACGCGCGTACATGCATTCATCTATTTTTATGTTATTGTTCCCGCCGCAGCAGCCTAGGACCAAAGGCTTGGATACCGCTGAGGTTGTGTGCTGCGTTTTCCTTTTTGACTGGTTACGCATTGACAATGGGGCGCTCGAGAGAGGCCATTCAATAGTTATGTTTGCCCTGAGTCCGAGACGCCATGTAACTCTTTTCAGACTACATTTTCCTCCAGCCTCCTAGAGGCATTCATGTTGTGGTATACTCTTTTCATCTAACAATCAATTCCCTGCTGTTATATCAAACTATATGTTTGTCCTTCGAACGCTTATGAATTTCCGTAGTCTGCAGCCACCTTACAATGGATAGGGGCAAAAACAACATCTACAGAAGAGGAAGAAAAATATGTATGCGTTGCCCGCTGGATATAATGTAAGGAGCAGACAGCATTGTGCGCCGCTGCGTTCAAATATTTATTCTCGACTTCGGACATATATTTGCCGGCGGAGAGGGCAATTGTAAAGACAACCCGATATCAATTTACGGAAAATTGCATCTGCACGAGACTCCTTCCTCTCCCCCCATCCCCCCTCCACTAGGACCCCCACCCCAACCCCTTCATAGACCCTTCCC
Organism: Diadema antillarum; assembly: GCF_040938485.1. NCBI lineage: Eukaryota > Metazoa > Echinodermata > Echinoidea > Diadematoida > Diadematidae > Diadema > Diadema antillarum. Next base: position 4,045,629 of record NW_027271172.1, read on the forward strand.
CTGACTCTCTCCGTGTCCTCGTGCGACCGCGATATCTCATGAAAGGCAAAATAGGATCTGAACTTGGAGTGAAAATGTTATGCAAACAATCGCTCAATATCGTCAGACGTCCTCGGCTGAGAGGGAGAGAAAGCAAGAGAGAGAGAGAGAGAGAGAGAGATAGAAAGACACTGAATGGAAATGAAGGAAAGTGGGTTGGAGAGAGAAAGAGAAAGACAGATAGATATAGAAAACGAATAGATAGAACGAGAGAGATAAAGTATGAGCGATGTCTTGATCATTATCAAAATCCGTTCTTCAACAAGGAGCGATATCGACAGATGACTGCAACGAATGATGCTGAACGCGATCACATCTCACGCCTGGAAAAAAAAAACGTTTACACAACAACTACGAAGTTCTTTCACCATAACTAATATGTCGATTTATGTTCTTCGTGTTCATGCATATCATTTTAGGTTTAGCATGAGTACGGTCTAATCATTCCAGCGAAAAATCGCAGTTTCCCTTTCGCTCGATTGGTCCGATTAATACATTTGATCACGTTAGATCGCCCAATCATCGGATCGTTTGACATTAGCTGTATTACTGTCAAGCAACCATAAATCATTTAAAATGGAACTTTGGTAAACATCTGACGGCAGAAAGTGAAGCAAAGTAGACGACACTGAATATCCATCAAAGCTCTTTGTTGTATCTTTACGATGGTGAATAATCATACTCTCAAAAAAAAAAGAGGGAGTATATTAAAATGGAACTTTGGTAAACATCTGACGGCAGCAAGTGAAGCAAAGTAGACGACACTGAATATCCATCAAAGCTCTTTGTTGTATCTTTACGATGGTGAATAATCATACTCTCAAAAAAAAAAAAGAGGGAGTATAGAAATACTATTACAACCGTATATATTACGAATAGAATGGCGGTGTGTTTGAGTTGCCAGAACAGTTATACTATCACCAGGTAAGAAAAGGAAAATATGTTGGGAAGGAACAAAATCAAAAGATGGAGGAAAGATCCGAATGCTATAGAAGTGGAAGACGAGCAGTCGCGTCTGGCATCGGAGACAGGTGAACTTCGAATTTGCTTTGTGCGCGTCAACCTTGACTGCGGTACCATCAGTGGGGAATACTTAAGAAGGGATTGCCTCGTTGCTACGTTTTGGCGAGGAGGCGGGGGCCCGGAATTCCATGAGGATGACCTTTTCCAAAGCGGGGGAACAGATGGCGGGAAATACGATTTCACACTTCCCGTCGTCTGACGAATTTGGGTTAATTCAATGGACCAGCGCTTTCGACGCGACAAGAACTAAGCCCGACCATGTTTGGCGGGAGCCCGCGTGGAAAGTTTCTTCTTCTTCTTTTTTTTTCTCGTCGAGACCTTTCCCGTTCAGTGTCTTAACCACGCTTACAGATCAGAAAGTGTTACTTGACCTTTCCTGCCACTAATCAATCAACAGCCGAAAAATACACCTGATGGAAAAAAATATATATATTATCACGGATGATTACCTGATAGCGTTAGCTGCTAAGAATTGAATGATGTCCGCAATTGAATGATGTTTACAACTTAATGATGACCTGGGAATGATGACATCCCTGTTAGATAATTTTCAATGTATATACTCCTCTATATGTGCCATTTTCTTTTATTTTCATTGATTGTCCTCCACAGCTGTTCAAAGAACACGCAAAAGCATTTACGGGATGGTTTCTTTGTCGGGAAATGAGAACTATGCGAAGGGAGCAGGTGTAGGAGGCTTTCTTCGTCACCCTCCTTATACCAGGGAGGTGGAAAAGGCCACCTCCTTGCTTATGTAACCCCAAGGAGCTATTGATAGCTCCTGGGTAACCCTCTCTACTCGCACATTGCTTCTCCTCACACTTTTGCTCAAGAGTAGGTGGGGATAGGTCATCCACTGCAAAGCCATCGCACATTAAAAACAATAACAAAATTACACTCTATTGATATCTACATCTACAATGTAACATTTTTCACTTCCCTCCATCTCCAGACTTTACACGCCACACCCCTGCTTCCACTTTTCCCCCATTTCTTCTTTGTCGCTCGTCCCTATTCTTTCCCCGTGCCCTTGGTCCTCCGTCGCAAGTAGCCCATTAGGGAAATTAAGTACTCCGGCTTCGAGATTCTTAAAGCCAATTTTCGAAATCCAGTCAGACGAAGAAATAAGATAGATGGATAGAGAGAGAGAGAGAGAGAGAGAGAGAGAGAGAGAGAGAGAGAGAGAGGAAGATAGATAAGGAGAGGAAGGGGGGGGGGGGTCAGGAGATAACATAAAAGGTTGCGGAACTACAGTATTCTGATATACTGCCACAGTGGCCCGTTCTTCCTCTGCGGGGAGGCTATTTTGCGAATCCCATTAGGCGCAATGCTACTGTGCCGCCTTGGTTAACATAATGTCAGAAGTCCTTGCAGATTTCCTTCTTTTTTCACTTAGTCATCGTCAATGGATGCCTTGGTTGCAGCATCAACGAAGCTGGATGACAAATAAATCATGCGAGGAAGTAGCTCGTCTGTGGTTGGTCCATCTTTCCATGATTTCCATGTCTCCTTCCTTCTCCTTATGAAAGGATGTCTCTCTTACTTGTCTTATTGTTCTTATTGCGTGACATGAACGACCTCCGACAAACGCCTTTACAGGTGCTCTTCCATCCTCTACCTATTCTCCGTTGTCCTCAATTTCCATAGCTACCCCTGCCCTCCCTCATCCTTTCCTTTAATTTTTCTCTCCCTTACATGCTTCTTTGCCCTTAGCCACGCTGTCTGTAGGAATGGTGGTGATTAATTTGTCAAAGTTTTCCTATTGATTTTTTTTAAATCTATATGTATATTTCCAATCACAAAATCTAGGTGTGAAACAAAAACGGGTCAACATGAGCTATACCACACCCAGGCATCGTCTTTATTACATCGCTCAACTTAACATTTGGCCAGAGGCGAATAAAATCATGATCTCGTCGAGGAAATTGTCCATTAAAGTTATCCGCAGAAAAGTAAATGGATATTCTAGGAGCAATGAAAATTATAATACGTTTTCGTTTTGGAACATAATCAATTCTGACAAACAAACTTCGAGCCAGTTCTCAGCAGAAAATCCCGTTTGGATGGATGTCTTTATTCATAGCTACGGGGTCGAAAGCAAGGGATTAAGTTTCCAGGGACGCGTTTCCAAGGAAACCCACGCTATGACGTCACAAGTTATCCAGGAGTGCTTCATTATCTTTCAAAGAATGGAGGGGGGGGGGGTGTTTCTCACCTATCGTGTACCTGCACAGAATAAAATACTATGAGAAAAGGCCTCATTCCGACTTCGTGAGATGCCCCGTAGGATAATCCTCACTTTAGCTCCCCTTAAGTGAGATTGGAAACTCTTAGCGTTGCCTCCTAGTCAACGAATATCAGTCTTATATCTTTTCTTTTTCTTCCTCGCCTACATTAGATAGCCTGACGTCATGACAACTGTTAGCCTCTTCCAATGCCCTCTGTCATTATTCCATATTCCTCTTCTCTCTCATGTGATAAGGCGCGACGTAAACGCTTCACCTGGGCAAACGTAGACAACCAACTAGTTGTCTACTCTCATTCCGCGTATCATATCTTCTCCTAATTCTTCCCGCTCCTACTGTACCCATCTTCTCGTCTTTCCATCTTCTTCAAGCCCCCCCCCCTCCCCTCCCCACTCGTGGCTACAGGGACGTTGCCATGCTTGCTGATGTACTCTATCCTCGTCGGTCATCGACGCCATCCATAAAATATCATTATTATTTTCTTCGTCTGTGCTCTACCAAAAATTGCCCTGTCTATTCCCGAGAACATCGGCATAGAATAAAATGGAAAACAAAAAATGACCACATCAAGCTCCATGTCAAAGTTGCTCGATTAATAAGATTTCTCTCCCGGTCATAATTTTCCCCTCACTCTGACCATTTTTTTTCTTCGCTCAGTGACCTTATTCAATGTCCAAAAACCCCAATGCAGTCACGTTTGATGGCGGGGATATAAAATCGTCGCAATCCGCGGAAACTTCGTCATTAAAAGCGATGAATTTTGCAGCAGGAATTTGCGAAGGCACCGACCGAGAAAACAGTGCCCGAGGAACCGTTGGCGGTGACACGGCCTATACGAGCGGACGCCAAACGATCATCGAGATCGAGGGAGCATCAGTCCGAACATCCCTGCACACAAGATTGCTTGACGAAAATGGCGTGAGCTAGATATTCGTCACTTCGATGCAGGGATATTTTTCTTCCGCTATCAAAGTTACAGATTTTTTTTTTACCGGATATCTGACACACTTTCTAACATGTTGTAATATAGCCAAAGGCAACAGCTTCTAGATGGCAGAAACGTTAGCTACGTTTTCCTCCTTTGTGTATTCATTTTCGTTAATCACGTTGGTTTGTGCAGTTGGTAAGCAATGGTAAGTTACAGGATATTTTCGACTGAATGCAGTGTCCATAGTGCGTGTGAATTCGAGCGAAATTTGCATGACATTTAACATCCGAATTTTAGTAAACATACATGTATACCTTCTCGCTCCTCGACTATGTAATGTATATGAAAAAAATTGAATACAAGAACGTGATATAGCTACATTCTTAGGATAATATAACTGCAAATAATGATAATAAATAATGATAATGATATTATGGGCAATTTATATAGCGCTTAAGACGAAAATGTTTCTAATCGCCTTACAATTCACAAATGAGAGCAAGTATACAATCGACTACGAGTACAAATAACCCACAATTACATAATCATCGGTTCTGTTCTTGTTATACATTGATTCTGATAAAGTTAACCTACATGTAATCCATTGTCCAAAAAGGTCTCATAAATTGTATAAATCCACGCACGTTTTGTTAGAAAGCAGAAGCACAAGGTCAAGATATTGAAGAGATGTGCAATATAGAAAAATCAGGAGTACAATACAATTAACAAGGACTTCAAACATAAACACGTCATGTAGGTGGTCAAGAGATGTTTGACAGAAAGAGCGAGGCGTTGTTATGAGCAACATAAAACGATTTATAATTGGAAAATGAGTGGGAGTTATGGCCTCTATATCACGCCATTGCGGAGTCAACTGGACGACTAGGAAAATACAGATCTTACATTCAATACATAATCATAAGACACGACACACTCATACACACACACACGCACACGCACACGCACACGCACACGCACACACGCACGCACACGCACACAACCACCCTGATGAAATCGAACGTTCGTCCGCGGTGTATACCGCAGCCGTCTAATATTGCAACCACCACTATAGCGTGTACAAAGGGTAAAGCTCCACGGAAACCTAAGTGTATATCGAACACATTGGAAATCCCTTCGACGTGTTCGAGTCAAATGGTTAAAGAGTCTACCTCGTTTACTTTGTGTGATCTCAAACGTTTACGAGGTTGTCGACATACCTTTTTTTTAACCCAGATTGATGATGATCTTTGATTGTCAGTCAAAAATTACATTCAAGAAGAGAGACAGAAAAAGAGAGAGAAAACAGCAGGGAAATGAAATAGCCAGAAGCTATTTTCCCCTTGTGCATCAGTGAAGCCAACCTAATGACACATGCAAATGACTGGCTCTAACGTCTTCCCAAATGAGGTCTTTTTATGTTGTTTGCACAGGAGGACAAAATTATGTTCCTCCAATGATCTTTATAAGGTCACAGCACCAGAGTTCGGCCATGTCGGTGGCGCCCGGGGCTGTAAAAGCAACTCTTCAAATACCAGCGCAGGTGGACTCAGCGCTGGTTATTACGTGCCTGAGGGAATCGCCGGTTTTGTCTGCAGCTCGCCAGTTTTGTTAGGATGGTCGCACACTCTGTTCAAACCCAGTGGGGGGGGGGGGGGGGGGGTGGGGGGGTGGGGGAGAGGTCTGGCGCCTTCGAAGATTCCCCTATAGCTTTGCAGACAGCTTGGATACGCCGTTTGAAGGTGAAACATATACCTACATCCCTTTTCTGAGACTTGAGTCATAGACGAATTCAATGGCATTTGACCCCCTACGAATTATTTCGTCAGAAGGATCTTAAGAAATCACATCAAGGCAATAACCACTGGCCATTTGACCCAAGATGTTAAACCAATTCACCAATATATTCAATTTTAGCAATATTATTCTTCCAATGATCCAGAAGCAAGCTTTTCCATCCTTCTGTGCCTACCCAATGCATTTCGATGCTTAGAATCCAACTTACCTGCCTTCGTTGAATTGACACATACCCCAAGTAATCTGTAGACAACCTTTCAAGTCATCAGAAATAATCTTTGTCTTAAGCCTTACGACTGACAGACTTTGGATCCGAAATAAATCACGATAGCCTCAGAATAAAAGCACTTGTTTATTTCAGATCCAAAGTCTGTCAGTCGTATAGTCGTGAGTCGTATAGTGTGCGGCGAGCTTTAGACGTAAGTTTATATTATGCACAAAAATTGAATGTCAGTGAACCGTCCATTACTCTTTTTTACTCGCTCAAAGACATTCATCAGCGAAACAGTTATCCTCTGGTGATTGCCCAAGCCTCAATCGTTGTGCAGGAAATTGTTATGAAAAGTGTGATGTATACGGAGAAAAAAAAAAGCTATCTGTTTGGGACGTCATCCTTCAGAAAATGATAACGTAGATGACACGGGGAGATATCACATTATCGATTCTCAGCATTGCAATAACCATTATCACTGTGCATGTTGACATATCGTATCACTTTTTGCGATGATACATTCATCTTGTTGAATGACTCTTGCTATGATTGTGCTTTGTTTTGATTTGATTTTTTTTTTGTTGACAAGAGACATAGTTCGGCCCAGAGGACACATTTTCGTATGTGAGATGAAGATAAAAAAATATACGGACGAAAAAATGGCATGTCACTTTGTGATATATGAGATGAATATTCAATGTTCGATCTGGTGTGCACCTGTCAAAGGAAATCACTCCAATTGTAAATCTCATTTTTTTTTCATGAATTTAGATTAGGGCGGATATTGTTCATTTGCAATGAATTTTTGTGGGGTTGAAAACCTTACGCTGGGTGAACATCTCCACTAGCACGATACCGACTCGGGGCGCACGACTCGGGAGAATCCGAGCGTATGATTTACATTTTTTTTTCCCTCCGAGAAATGGGCGAACTTTAAAATTTGTTATCTAGGCACGGCACACCATAATATGACGTCAATCGCGAGACTTAGGCGTATCCATGGTAACGCATCTAGACGCAAAACTTAGGGAGAAAAAGATTGAAGGAAAAATAGAGGCGGTATATCGTATTTCGTCTGCAAGTTACGAGAGAAATGAGTACTCGATAAAGCCCAAGTCAGTCATCTGGATTTGGTGGAGAATTCGCCCTTTTTCCTACTTGTTTACGAGATATTATGATGTACGAACTCGCTTTCGCATAATGCATGGGACTTGGCAAAAATCAATTATCATATATAAAAGAAATGTATTATCAATGAATATTTTTGTTGATGATGAAAATAAACTGGAATTTGGGAATTCAATCAAATGGGTAAATATGATTGAATATAATATGTTGAAGGGAATATTGCCAGTGCTGTATATTTATCTGTGCTATCTTTATCTTTGCATATCTGTTGTCTCAGCCTAACTTTATTATCACGAGCACTGTACTTTCTAGCCATGGTCAATGAACTAAAAGTGAAATTCTGTCGTTTGTGGGAGATGAAAGTCATGAAAAAAAAAGCCGAAATGCGCTCTACTTTGCTTTTGCATCTGACATGAGCTTGAACTAAGGTCTTCTTTATCAGACGCGTGGTTACATGAAAACGCAATACATTATTACAACGTGTAGACAGACGAAGGAACGCAATGCAGGAATTATCTTTGTCCATTTGATACAATCCTAAACAAAGAGTACTCCCGTAAAAGAGGGCAGGATGTAACAGAAAGCGTCGCTTGCGGTTACAAAGCAGGTAGGTAAGTTCTCGTCCAGTACAGCTTTTAACCCTTTGTGTATTTGGAATGCAGTTGGTATACAGCAGACCCCATGGCGTTGTACATGATGTCTAAAGTCCCTGACAGAGAAGGAGTTAATTAGCACATCGACCTGCACTACATCGTGGAGAAACAGTGTCATTTTCCATGGTGAGTACGCCTCAGACAAGAGAATAATTCATTGCCTGGGACTTCGTCCAAAGTCCCTGGTAGAAAAGGGGCTAATTGGTTCATCAATATGCAAAACATTGCTGAGAAACAATGCCATTTTCGATGACTAATTACTCCTCAGATAAGAGAATGGTGACTTCCTCGAAATTGACCTAGAATAATCGAAACGTGATAATTGAATTATGCTAAAAGAAGATGAGAAATATACAAACGGAGAAAATATACCCATATCTATTGGAAATATACAGATTCTCGCTCTCAGATATCAGCTAAAAACCATGCAGTGTTCGGTGTCATACTTAGATAATATGGTTTATTATCATATACATAATGTATACACTTTTTTTTTTTCAAAAAGGTGCAACAGTGGAAGGAACAATGATTTCAAAGCTATGCACCAGTTTGAATATGTATATATATGGACATATGAATTTATGCATGTATATGCATTTGTACATTGATGTCGGTAGAAAAAACAAACAAACAAATAATCAAGTATGAAGAGATGGGTGATATATCAAGATGGAATACTGCGCTAACTGTGTCTCTTTCATTGTGGGCACTATTATCATAATAATTGTGCATATAGTTCGAGATTAAATTCATTTAATATGATTTTTCGGCTTTTTTTTTTGGGGGGGGGGGCGAAACCGGGAACAAGTCAATAGAATTCCTACGCTGGGTGTGTGCTTTATTCCTAGTCTTACTATCAGAAGTAGAACACAGAGATGACGGCTTTGTAAACAGAGCGAGATCCAGATGTGCCTTACGTTGGAAACGATATACTGTATTCATTGAAACATAATCAATTCGATACTCTGTATTCTGATGCAGTACCTGAACGCTATATATAGCAGTAGAACCGTTCGAGTGGAATGCATTCTATAGCAGTCGCGCTTGCTCCCCGGTTCATAGGATTTTACAAATGACTGATCTTTAATGCAGTTATATCAGCTATATTCTTAAAGGGCGAGTGAAAGGCCGGGGTCCTTCTATCAATATGCACTCTATGAATAGATAAGCTTGCGCTATTCAATCTGTTGCTCTACGTAAATCTTTCGATGCAAATCAAATGTCACTGTATTTTGTATTCATTTTTTGCATGAACCATGATTCCCTGTATGTCTTTCTTTGACTAAGGTACATGATGAATAAATAGCAACACTCGATGATTTTTATCTCGTCGAACACGACCGAAATAGGAATCTATCGATAGGTAGATTTATAGACAGATAGATGTTGGAGAGAGTAAAAGACATGCGAGAAAAGAAAGGAGGGACATAAAAAAAATAAACTAAGATAACGACTGGCGGACACGGCTACAGGAAAATAAAATAAAAGTCCCTCTATCATAGACTTCTATGAATTTCATAATCATGAGAGTTTGCTCTCCTGAAATGTATTTTTTCGTTCTGATATCCTTAATGAAAATGGAAGCTGGAAAGGAAGTATTGAATGAAAAGGCAAAAATACACAATAAGCAGCGTTTAGATTAAAGATAAACAACTTAGCCAATATTCAGACTTAAACGACATCTTTAGGCGATGTATCTGTGGAGTGGACTTAATTGGTTGTAACTCAAAACTGAAAAAGTATTAAATTAACACACAGAATATGGTGTTTAAATATCGAAAGACAGAAAAGTACGTGGGCTGGGAAAAGCTATTTCTTGCAAATGACTGTCACTATTGTTCCTGACGTTACTGGATCGATAAATGGATGCAGTCATATAAACACAGGAACCCATATTGGGGGAAAAACAACAACCCACGTGTGTGGTATGTGGTTGTGAGCAATGAAATGCTAAAAGGCTTGGATGGATAAATTATGGTGCTCACTTTGGCGCTCTCTCTACCTACCTGTAGGGCAACAATTCAATGAAATTGTTAGAAAATTGTAGCTGGTAATCACGCACGCACTCACTCACTAATAGGGGCCTGAGTGCGTACGCAGTGCATGTCTGCCTTCGAATAACACTTAGTAATCGGATGGTGCCATAAGCAGGCTGTACATACTAGGCGGTTTTCACGAAGCATAATTTTATTCAATCCATTGAGTATTTCACTTTGCGCGAGTTAATGGTAAGCATGAGGTTCACTCCCCCTTCCCGGTAACTTGTTTTGACATTCAGCTCTACAAAATTATTCACCCCTCATTTTTCTGACTATCCCCTCCTGTCCCACCCTCCATTTTCTTTCTATCTTCCTATCTACCTATTATACTTATCTATGTATCTATGTATCTATGTATCTATGTATCTATGTATGTATGTATGTATGTATGTATGTATGTATGTATGTATGTATCTATCTATCTATCTATCTATTTATCTATCTCTGTTTATCTATCTATCTATCTATTTATCTATCTATCTGTTTATCTATCTATCTATCTATCTATCTATCTATCTATCTATCTATCTAGGCTTTTCACGATTTGTTTAGCACTTAAACTGTCAATTTGGATACGATATTTGATCATCATCAACCAACATTGCTCGATCCTCGGATTTATCTGGTCTAAAACGATTTTGGATCGACATGAACAGAAATCATGCCTTCATCTCTTCTACGAAGACATACTGATCTTACTATTTCATAATGCAAAGATTGAGGATGGTGATTTGGCTCAGTCGGTAGCATGTCTGCCTCCAGATCTAAAGAACCCGGGTTCGATTCCCTAGTCTATCTGAGCAATGTTGTATGCAATCACACCGTCACCTCTTATAGTAAGAAGCAAAACACTCTGTCCCTCGGATAGGACATTAATTGAGGTCCCGTGCGCGAGAGAGTCACAGCTCATGCATGTAAAAGATCCCGCTTCATTCATTCATTGAAAAGAGCAGGGCGCATATCCTGGTGAGAAAAAAACCCATAAATAGACGGACATATATATAGAGATAGATAGATAGATAGATAGATAGATAGATAGATAAATGAATAAACAAATAAATAAATTGATTGATTGATTGATTGACTGACTGATTGAGAGAGAGAGAGAGAGAGAGAGAGAGAGAGAGATAGAAAGAAATCGAGAGTGAGTGATACAAGATGGTAAAGCGGGCAAATTACTCACGAAGGAACAATCTTTATTTGTGACCCATCTAAATAAAAGACTGGTTAAGTAAGCCTCCAAACCAGCTGTTTCCATCTGTTAGTAATACTGGATTCTCTAGCCTAACAGCTTCGCAGTGATGTATATCATCTATCCCACACTATTTCAATAACCCGTAAATAATAATAAACAATAAACAATAAAATAACAATAAACGGTACGAAAGCCGTGTGTTAGATTTGCACAGAATCGGAAAAATCGGTTTCGAAGTTAAGGTATAATCAAGATTATAGGCATGAAAAAACGCAATCACGACTCAAACATAAAATCAACGTACATGTACTTCGTTAAAAGGGGAAAACGTTCGAATTAAAAAAAAAAAACACTGTAATCCTTGACATTTGGACGGAACATAGTCAATATACCAAACTTTGAATTTTTAGGAGCGTATATCGGATCGTTTACTTCCTAACCAAATCAGCCTATTTATTACTTTTCTCAACTTCAATGCCTGCAGCAGGCTTATGTGTTTACGAATCCAGAAAGGAGTAATAAAAAGATAGCGGATGAGTGATCGCTGAACATAGCAGATGCCGAAAACGGAGGTAAATCTCTATTTATGCACTTCTAATGGCAAGCTAAAATACTTCGATTTATACCACTTTGGGATCTTTGAACAAGAAGCAGCTTATTTGTCGTCACATGATAGAGAGTAAGAGAGCAAGAGAGAGAGAGAGAGGAGGGGGGTGTTACTTTGGGAAAGAAGGGGAGAGAGAAACCTTAATTGATTTAAATGCCGTTTGCTGAGACGTAATGAGCCGTATACGTTGACGGCTGCTGCAACCCAAGGAATATGATTTCGCCGCGTTAGATGAGCGCGTATAGAATCATTCGCAGTTTGACTTTGCAATCATATATTGTTAGCCAAGCGGACGCCTCTCTGATGATATGTCGTTACCACTCTCCCTCTCTCTCTCTGTCTGCATATATATATATATATATATATATATATATATATATATATATATATATCTTTTTCTCTTCGATATTAACTTGAAGGTGTCCGGGTTTGCTCTTTACATTATTGCACAGAAGCGTTGAAAAAAGAAATACCTCAGTGACTCTGCAGGGAGAAATTTGCATTTTGACTTCATCAAACATGAGAGAATACTTTCAAGATGATGAATGGCTATCTTTTTGCTTCAAAGATTGATTATAAGGATATCGGAAGAAAGTTTCAATCCATCAGCTTAAATGCAAGGGCAATGTTCTCAGAGAGACAGAGAGAGAGAGAGAGAGAGAGAGAGAGAGGGAGAGATGGATATATATATATATACATATATATATATATATAGAGAGAGAGAGATAGAGAGAGAGACATGTAGAGAGAGATAGAGATATACAGAGGGAGAGATAGAGAGAGATATATATTGATAGACTGATAGAGAGATAGAGATAGATAGATAGAGATAGATAGATAGATAGAGGGACAGATAGAGAGAGGGGAGATATATAGATAGACAGAGAGAGATGTATGTGTAGAATTTCTATATTCTGCTACATCTCTCATAATCGCGTCTCTCTGTTCCTTTTATAGTCATTTACCCTTTCAGTGCCAGGGACTTTGGACAATGTATACAATGTTATGGGATTTTTTGTGCCAATCAGCACTCGAAGCACACAAGGGGTTGAAGAATATAACCGACATGTTCTATAAAAACCTGTAACGCCACTTCGAGCCCATCTTGTTAAGCCTTATCATTACAGATAAACGTAATAAAATTAAGATCGACTATAAACAACACACATATGTATTGGGGACACATACAAACGCACAGACGTATATGTATGTATATATGTTTACCAATCACAAGGGAGGATATAATAAAACAGTGCAAAAATGATATCATCATTTAACATTTAAGGCCTTTATCATTAAATTGATAGAAACGTCCATCATTTAAGTGATAAAAAGTCATTAATTTGCCCTTCCTAGTAGTACCTATTCGTCGTATCCCCGTTGTGTTCTTCTCGGTCTACACAGTCCACGTATTTTTATTATATATCAACAACAAAAATGTGCAATGTGTATCACCATCTTCGGGAATATAACATGTTGTATCGACCATAATCATTATCTCGTACTACCTCACTACTTCAGTTCCGCCACCAATGTATGACGTAAAAAAACAGATCTAAAGTTTGGGAGGAAAGAATTGCAACAAACAAAACACAACGCAATATTAAGTTACCCGCAGTTAGTTAGTTCTTTAATGTGGCATACATTTCTATGCGCATTTATTATGCTTGTGCACGAAGGCGTTTTTCATAATGTATTACTCTCAACTTCCTCAGTTGCAAACATTTTGGTTCAGACTGCCGCAGCCGCAGCTGCCGATACGTGGGCGGGTAGCCCCGGCTTCACCCCATCCCCAGTCCGCTGTTGAGAGAAAAGGTCCGTATTAATTTAGTGCCAGAAAACATTTATAACAAAACATATCAAATTCTTTACATCCCTTATTCTTTATATTATTGCTATATGACTGCGTGATAGCGTCAGATCTGTTGACTGTCGTTGAGAATATAATGAGAACAAAAATGATACGGCGAGTATGCACAGGCTATAATATGGAAATTTGATTGTATCTGAATACTTCGAAATCAAAATCAAGGAACAGAGATTCCCAAGATATATCTTGATTGACTCCTTAGATTTGCAGTATTTTCATTTTTCTAAAGGTTACTGGTGAAACAAACTTTGAATACTTTCAAGACGAATGCAAAAAGTCTTCGACGGTTTTCGCGTTAATATTTGTTGCCAAGTGAATGCGTTTTGGAGTGGACTATCGTCAACGTTACACCCGGAATGCAAAAGACGCATACACACAAACACAAAAAAAAAAAAAACCTGCTCATAACAAACACACAAACAGGAAGTCAACAGAGAGGTGAACGAATAAAAGCCACACGTGAAAGGCTAGAAACAACTGCGAAAATCTAGGATATGGCAAGAAAAGGGTCGCCTCGACCCCATCAATTTTATCACAGCGAATTATCTTAAAAATGTTTGCGTTTGGTTGCTGTCATAAGGCTCATACATTTAGTCATACATTCTGGCTTTATTCTAATAGGGAGCACGGAAGAACAATTGGGCGGACGGAGTGCTACAAAGGAAGGCTTGTGACGTTGGACAATACTTCCGGAAACATGGCAGGAAACGGAACGCGAGTCCGGAAGTTGCAGGGCTTGCATGCTTCTACGTAATGGCGCCATTTTTAAAAGAAATTCATAACACTTTTTTTTTTGAATCATTATTCCTGTCATTTTACAAATTGAAAGCAGCCTTTGTAGTGATTAGTCACATGGACGGAATATTTGCTTTTCTCTCCATATTTTGTTATCATGATGGAATCAGATCATCATGTGTCATATGGGGTTCCACGACATTTGCTCTTGCGACAATTGCTCCCATACAGTATCTGTATCTAAGACAAACACGAATTCTACTCAAAAACACAACCCTAACCATAATCCTAATCCTCACATTAAACTTAACCTAAAACCCTATAAGGAAGAAAACCCTTACAGTCTTTGGAGAAAATAAGAGTGAAGGGACTGTAGCAGGAGCAAAGTTTGTGTTACCGTTGTTTGAATACAAACGTTTTTCCCTTGTCTGTGAAACTGGGAGATCACAGTCATGATCATGATGTTAATGAAACGTAGTTTGAATGGACAAGCAGGGAGATTGAAAGGCATTAGTCATGGGAATGATGGATAACACTACTTTCTCGATTATTGCCTTCTCCCATGACCGCGAAATTTCGGGAAGTTGCCAGTGGTTGACGAGAAAAAAACAACAACATGCAGACTCTTTATGTTCTGGAGCCCGTCGGGGCCCGGTGATGCAGAACCGGTTAATGAGGAGTACACTGCTGATAAATGACCGCATGCCAGGTGCGGTCGCGCATCAATTAAAAAACATAAACCAGAGCAACCATGCCTTCAGCGGAATCATCACCCCCGACTCGGCCGGATAGCTAACAAGCCCTGTAGCCTTGAAGGGATAAGGAAGTTAAAAGAGCCAGTTCCATACGAGAAGCATGCACATGTAGTTAAACCATCGTTATGCGTTGGCGAGGGTGGAAAACATGAAGAGAGCAAAAAGAGAGAAAAAAAGAAGAGAGGGAGAATGGAGGTAACCATGGCAACGGGGGCTTCGTTACCTTCATCCCCCCCACCCCATCCATCCTGACAGCAAGGACGTTCAGGCGAGTGGAAAATGCCACATCTCCATAATAAAGTCGAATTAGAGAGATTCGTGTCTTTAGGGCAGCCCTTAATTCAGCAATGGGCCAAGCAATCTCGGCGTAATGAAATAGGGAACGGGATATGTTTCGTCAGAAACTGAAAATTACGACAGGAAAAAAAAAAGGAAAAAGGAAAGGAAGAAAAGCAGGGTCCTTGTATAGCAAGAGCATTGATCTATGGTCTTTGAATGCTGTACTGACAGTCACGTGTCTCGAATGGTAATGAATGATTATTACATTTAGTTTTCCTCTGCTCCGTGTTGAATGAAAGAAACGCGTTGATGAGGTGCAGTGTGCAAATCCGACTTGTTTGATGTCCAATTCAAAAACACTTTCTTAAAGCAGTCAATCAAAAACAAAACAAAATGAACGGCCACTTAAATTGATAACCCAAAAAGAAATAGAAAAGCATGGACTCTGCGTTTATGCACTTCAAAAGAGTAACCATCTTTTGCAATCATCTAACCACATGCTGGAATCATAAAAGGAATATATATATGATAAAAATGTGAAAAAAAACCTAAAATGGCATAAAAAAGCTTCATCCCGTATATTATTATATTGTATACGCTGTCAATATAATGTGTGCAATATTTCATACTTTTGATTCTTACTTTCCCAAACTTTCCTTTTCCCTATATATATTCAACTTTGCTTTTATTGATAAAGCTACTTATGGTTATTCTAGTTCAAATCACAACTACCACTACCAAGAACAACATACAGCGTGAAATGATATCTGAGTATTCGAAAGTATAACATTTTGTCTGTAGTATGATAATCCGAATTATGTTGTCATGTTTTCGTTGAAGATAATCATATACCTCTCTGTTTTAGGTGAATTGGTGCAGCATTACAAAGCCAAAAGGAGGAAAAGGCAAGAAATATATACTTCTAAAATTGAGAGGTAATATATTGGGTGAACGCCGGTATTTCTTTTCCATATTTCTCTTAATCTAGCGATTTTCTCCCAATCGAAATTGGCTCTGCGAACCGGTGGTTCATACTCCATGCACAACTTGACTAAAGAGAACCCAATACATAGTCTAGAGTATACGTGTAATTAAAGCAATGATGCTATTATAGCCAGGGTATTTCGTCTCACTCCCTGATTATGGCTGATAAGTTATGAAGTATCGTGACACTATTTCGTGTGTAGTAGTGTATGTATGAGCTGTGTGTGTGTGTGTGTGTGTGTGTGTGTGTGTGTGTGTGTGTGTGTGAGTGTGTGTGTATAATATATGTGCATATACTGTATATGCTTGTGTGGGTGTTTGTTTGTCTCTGTGTGTGAGTGTGTGTGTGCTCATACTAGTTTCATTGTAAAAATGAGTCTGATATTGAATGAAATTTAAACAAAAATTATCATTAAAAAGGAGTGTGTGTGTGTGTATGTGTGTGTGTGTGTGTGTGTGTGTGTGTGTGTGTGTTATTTTTCAAAGGTTTTCCTCCAGTTTCAAGTCATTACCACGCATTGGAGTACAATCGGACGCCACGGGGTTAATGTGTATTCGTTTTGTAGCAGTTGCATGATGGCATTTTTTTCATGCAGTCCTTATGTCTGTCCGTCTGTCTGTCTTTTTCTCTGTCTCTGTCTGTCCCTCTTGAGTGGATGTCTAATCAATTGAAGTCACATAGAAAAATCAGTAAGAGCGAGAAAGATTTAAAAAAAAAATCAGGTGTCATGAGGTTCTATTACAGTTGGTTTCTCTGACATAGTCAAGATTAACCCGCTCAGAAAGACCATCTCAACATGCTATTCACTTTGTACAGAAGAAGGTAATCTGTGACAGTGAAAGAGGTAAATGAATGCAGTGACCATGCTTTCACTCAAGTCTATAAGAGATGAAAGGTTTCTTTAGAATAGGTTTGATACATGCTTATCATTATTCATTTTTCTCTGTCTGTTTCAAATTAACTTGGTTACATTAAAGATCTTGTTTGCAACACCGCTGTGTGTAAACTACCATCTCTACCATGTCTCTTGGAAAATCTGCGCCGCCGTGGATATCAAGATGCAGAATGTATGCTACAGAACGCCAAGTAAGATGTGAATATGCGCAGATATCGACGAAGCTTATCATAATATTACAATCGGCAACACGCGGGAATTAGAATAAGGTGGAAAAAAAAACCACAACGCCTCAGTGGCGTCTGCATTCGATGCGCGACATTCAACTAGGCGGACGACCCGGATGCAGTAATTCATCATGCCCTCACGAAAAGGGTTGCTTGCTGACTGTCACCTGTTGCGCCGAGTGTGAAAATTGAGCTTCCACGTTAATGCACACGTCCTCTTCTCCAACGGATCCTATAATGCGTATCAAAAGACGGGAATGACACCACCCCCCCCCATCTCCCACCTACCGTCTCCTCATCCCTAGCCTCGTTCTCCCATCTCCATCCCACGAGACACGCACAATGATAACCCCATCCTCTCCCCCCTCCTCCTCCTCCTCCTCCTTCTCCCTTCCCTTCCCCCACTCCCAGCTCAATCTCCACTTGAAAAGAGAATGCTCGACGCGACGATTCCACAGGTCGGCCTGCTGCATGATATAAGCCGCGGAGGGTGGTAAACAATTTCCGTATTGCAGCCGGATAACCGAAGGGGGGACGTCACGCTAGATTTTGGCACGCACTCGCAATCTCCGTCCTGGGAGCCGGATAATTTTCCGCACTCATTTCCCCCGATACCCGATGACGATCTGGGGGACTTGCCAGAGAAATGTGGAATGACATTTTAAGGTTATTTTTGGTGGCTCGTAATGTGAGGCTCCGCGCGGTCCTCAGGGGGGACTGGGGCTGCATTTAAGAGCGAGCCATCTTGCGTGATGGTGTCGTTAGCACGTTGCCCCCATCAAACCGAGAGCCAGGGAGAGGCATGCACGATGTGACAGAGTGACTTGGTCTATGACTTAACTTTTATTCAATTACTAACTAAGAGTGACGTGAGTCCGCGACTCTGTGATACCATGAAGACAAACTTAAGAATAATGCGTGAGATGTTTATCATTATTCCTCTCCGTCCGCTTCCTCTCACCCCACCCCCCCCCCCTCATTCTCTTTTATACTCTTTTCCAATAAAAACGATAAAGAGGCAAATATGAAGAAAGGAGAGAAGGGAGGGCTTTGGAGACCTGATGACGGGTATGATTAGATCTTCCCTACCAAGTTAAAACGTATAATGAGAGACGATATCTTGGGGCTGCGTCTAAAAGCACCGAAGCACCATGATATTAAAGAGCATCAGCTTACATGACGGGTACAGAGCAAATCTGATTTGAAGCAAAGCACGGGGGAAACCCGAGAATTGACCAATATATGAATATGATATATCATATAAATACATACATATTCTACTTAAATAAGCATATGCATTAGTGCATAATACATTAAAAAATGAACTTTGCATGCGAAGCAAGATATTGTACGGTGAAAACTGAAATACGATTCATTCAGATAGGCATGATAGGGTGCAATTAACAAGGAAGCAGGGATGGAGCTTGAAATATGTGATTGCCCTTGATAGATCTAATTACACTCGATCGACTTTCACGTTCGATGCTTGAATTTCTGATCTTGCATGAATTATTGCAGATGATGGACTGGATATGTGACGTTGATTCAAATCACACACATACACACACACGCACACGCAGACATACGTTTATATATACTACATACACACAAAAACATGTAGTAAATACACATATGAGTCAATATGTATAAAGACTTTGATTGCAAAAGAAGTTAACTTCATTTTTGATAATTTGAGATATTTGTGGTTTAATTAAACCTGCTGCATACCAAGAAAATATAGAGAAAATATAGGATATTTTCGATTGTAACTTCGAGAGTATTCCCTGTTAAACAACAAGTGAGGTATCATGGGAAATGTCTTATGTTGCTCTATGTAATGACAGATTTCCATTAAAACCGTTAAATATGGCGCTTAGCTCTTTTTTTGCGATAACATTTTTCGTATAAACAAAACACTGATATTTACATTTATACTAATAAAATAATCGACCAAATTCTCCTAAAAAAGTATGTTTTGAATTCATGCTACTCGAATGTACAGTGCATCCGTCTTTTATCACCCCCTACGTTCAATAATCATACAATGTCATAACGAACGCGCAAAAGTATGACACTTAATTTCGCAATGATGAGTTTATATTTGTTCACATTGATTGTATCGACTGGTTGTGTTCAAATTTACTTTGACGAGCGAACTAATGTTAACGAGTGAACATGCTCTATGTCATTTGGAGGAACGGAATGAGAAATGGAAAGGTCAATCGTTACGTTGACACCGACTTGGCCCCGGGGAAATCCGCGCACGTGTTGCCCCGTTGTGCTCTTCTCTTGTGAGAGAAGGGAGGGGGAGGGGGAGGGGAGGGGGTGAATGCAGAGAATTGACGTCACAGCATCATTAGATAAACATTTCAAAAACCCTTTCACAATCATGCTTGACATAGATCATAGCTCCGACGATAGAGACGTGGGGGCATGTTTGGCGGTATTCCAGCAAACGCGCCTGCCAGCTCGCGAAAAGGAGAAAGGAGAATAAACACACTTGTTCGCCACCTGGTTGCGTGAAGGGAAAAAGAGGGAGGGAGAGAGAAAGACGAAACACTCACAAACGCATGGAGGCAAGCCTCGGAGAACCTCTTCAAGTAATCGTGAACAAACGTGAGCACACGAGAGAAAAAAAAAAGGATTGGTTGCTTATCACCACGTTAATTCACACACTTCGCTCTCACTTCCAAAAAAACTCTGTTTTCCTCCTTTACTTTTCTTTAACGTTTAACCCGATTACATCCCAGATTCTTGGGCCAATAACATGCAGGAGAGAGGGAGGGAGAGAAAGAGAGAGAGAAGAAGAGGGAAAATTACGAAAAAGAAGAAGGGAGAATGTTATTTAGAATTCTCATCAGGCTCCCATGGGCCTCGTGTACTTGAAAACCCGACCCAGCTCTGAAGTAAGACAGAATGAGTTTCGCTCCGCTGGGAAAAGCTTGTGCCAGAAACTTACTCAGCCAGAATTAAGGGGGGGGGATGAATTTATCTGAAAGAAAAAAAGTTATTTTATGATGATGTCGATGCAAAAGAAGGAACGGGGAATAGAGAAGGATGGATTATAGCTGAATGTCGAAATGAAATTTTCCTCAGATCGCTTTATGTTGAAGTTGGTATATCCTCCCAAATACTTGTCCCTTCTCTTCAAAATGTTCACCTATAGCTGGTCGTCCTTTCATTGAATTCACGAAAATTCTTTGCATTCATTCTCTCGAAAGAGTCAAAGTGGGACCCTCAATTGGCATCAAAAACTGCGGACTATGACTATACCAGAATGAGTTAGATATCAAAATTTACTAGTTATTTCATTTAACCAGCACTTCATTAACAGATCATTAGCAAAAAGTAAAGTATGTGTGTGTTTGAGTGAAAGAGAGATGGGAAGAGAGAGGGAGACTACAGACAGGAGGAGGAGGGGGAGGAGAGAGAGAGAAAGAAAGAAAAAAAGAATACAGGTAGACATGAGAGAGTTCAGGCACTTCTTTTTAATTTTATTTATAAAATGGGTTCAAGAATGTAGCCAATTGGAAGCGCTGAAATGAGTCACGTGAGCGTGCATTAATTTCTCACTAAAATGCACGGCCTGACGTCACAATGTTTACACTAGCAGTGCGCACTCAATCAGTTGTTACAAGTGCGTCGCGCGCTACTATACGCGCTGTCAATCCTGTAAGCAACTTCTAGTTCGGGCTGCCGGCCGGCCTTTCTTGTGTGCATAGCATGTGTGGCGTACGTATACTCTTATACGTACAGTACTTATATGTGCGCGATTTCCGAGTGCGACGTGCGTAAATGTTTGGGACGAACATCTTCTGACATCTTGACTCTTGAGCGAGTGCTACATGTAGCTGACTGATATTGACTCACAAAGGTACGTGAAAAATGCTGTTAGTTTTCGACCCATTTTATAAAACAAATGATGCACAGGATTATTTCGTGCCTCGTGCATGTTTCACAATTGTAAATACCCTCGAGTGCGCTACATCTCCACTAACGCACTCTATTCTGTGCATCATTTGTATAGTATTGTATGTATTCAACGTTTGTATCCAAATGTAATTTCACTGAGTGAGTTGGCGCTCGGGAGAGAACTGCTTCCTCTGATTGGCTAGAAGCCCTGAGACAGTAAAGGGACAAGGGATACCCCAACCCCAGCCTGAGGAGGAATGAGACATCTTGGGGTGTCGAATCTGCGTCTGGAGGGGGGCTATAGGGGGACTAGGTGGAACGGGAAGGGAGATAGGGAGGGATCTCTTTTTTCTTCTTTTACTTCTCATGTCCCATTGTCGTTGGGTCAACTCCTCTCCCCCTTCGCAAAAACAAGCAAACAAAAACAACAACAACAAAAAACAAACAAACAAACAAACCAAAACCAAAACCAAAACAAAACAAAACAAAGCAATACAAAAAAAGAACTAGACCAGCCCCTATTCATCAGTATGGGATGAGGATGGAGCCTGAGGAGTACAGTTAGTTATTTTACCTTGATGTCTAAAGATTGAATTTACATAAGTTAATCTCAATGTGCATAGCATGCATATAGAATACACGTATTAGGCGACACACATGCAACTAAATACTCGCCATATCCAATGATATCAAAGCTACAGTATTGAGATTGTACAGGTAAATGGCACACGTTATACAGCTTATATAGCACTGGTATACAAACAAGCATACAACCAAATAAGTTACTTGAAAAGCTACCCTGCAGTGAGGAGTCTGACCAGTAATAAGTTTACATTATCCCCTTTTGACGAAAAACTGAGTCCATTAGATGTGCAAGGCGCATTGAGACTTCTCTACATCTGCACTGAAGAAAAAGAAGAAAAAACCCGAAAGGACCTCCTTTCTTCCTGACCTAAATGTTTGAAAATGAGAGCTTCCTGAATTGCACAAGAAAATCCTAGCCGATATTCTCCAGAAACGCGTCACGAGTTCGTGAGCATTTTGTCAGCGACCTAAAGGCTATTATCTGACTGCTTTACAGCCCGTAGTTTATTCAATGACTGCAACAGGGTATCAAACCAACGTTCGCTGAGCGGAGCTATAATATACACTCCATATTATTCAGTCCTCACGCTCACTCCCGAATACATTATGCAGTGCGAGCAATGAATGTCCTTGTCAAAATTCTCGCCGGTCACAAGGCGCCTTAGGGTGACTTGGCGCGAACCAAGCCGCGTGGCTTCGCACGTGTGGACGGACTGTTGACTAAGAATTTGGAAAAGGCGGCGGAGGGGGGGGGGGGGGGGGGTGGCGAGAGAAAGCAGGCATTGCTGAAACAATTCATGAAGAAATGACAAACAAAACGACGAGAAAGTGAAACGGAAGTGAAGGTTAAATAACTCTTTAAAACAGACATGTAAAAGTTTTTTTCTGGTTTTTTTTTTTTTTTTTTTTTTTAGGGATCTTGCTTTGGGGGTGAATATAAAACAAGTCCATTTGATACTCCTCCGCCCCTTCATGTCTGGAGGCGGGCGCTCCTCCAATTATTGTCCAGTGCTTTCCATATCTCGGGAAGTAATCCACGCACCAGGACTGGATCAGCGCGATGAATGAAGCTCTCTGTCTAAAGCCTCAATAAAGCTAACACAATGTTCTCCCTGCTATGACATCACAAAGGGGGATTTCATACCATAATAAATCGGACCTCAACATAAGACTACGTAAGTATAGCGGATGGATGGCGAAGGAGTTGGATAGCCAGAAACAGTCAGTAGGGTACACGTGCAATCTTGGATGGCTGCGTGGGTGCGTTTTATAATTTCTAAATATTTTCTTGAAACCATGTTCTAGGTATTTACTTTACTATATTGTACATTCAATATTACATTGCTTTAAATTTTCACTTTATATGTCTTTCCTGTACAATTGTACGACATAATTATGTATGGACACATATTCAAATAATTATGTCAACATTATTTGTAAAACTGTGTTTTTCTGTATCGAAAATGAAATGCAGAAATGAAACTGAATTAACCTGACCTGAACTGAAATGAATTATTATTTCTCGTTTGCATATACTACAATATTTTGTTACGATGAATGACGGTATGATATATTTCATATCTGAATGACGAGTAAATTGATACATCAATATTTGCATGTAAAGGAATTGACCATGGAACCTGACTACAGGCACATGTTCGTATATTTGCTATCGCATATGTACAATGTCTTATCGTCCAGCATTTTGTGTTTGTGTGTGTGTCTGTCTGTGTGTATGTTGAGATGTTCAAACCGTCAAGAGGAATTCTTTTCCTTTTTTTTTTTTTTTTTGCTTTTGAACAGTGGTTAGTGGGCGTAGTAGTAGCCTCTACCTGAAAAAGGTATTATGCTAACGAAGGCAATGAATGGAAAAACAGGTATGGTGCTTTCCATTCCTCTTCACGGGGAAAAGGGGAAATGAATATTTTGAGTAGAGATACGAGCATATTCATCGCTCGGGTATTTGTCTTTCACGTAGATGGGATTACAGTCTTGTCGGAATGCCAATCTACCCATCAACACGCGTTACGAAGCCAACTCGTGAAACCGTAGCTAAGGAATGCATAGAATAGAAAAAAAAAGTATTCTCCTTAACGAGTAACCTCCATTTGCAGATTGTAACTTTTGAAGCACGTGATTGCACACGTGGACGAAAGTATTTCTTCTTCTTTTTTTCTCTGTCTCTCTTTCCTCATCCCCCTCTCTTCCTTTCTCTAATCTCTCTCTCTCTCTCTCTTTCTCTTTCTCTTGCTCTTTTACTAGATAACACACTTTGTGCAGGGCGTAAATATTCGATATTGATTTGAAACTGCATCTTTTTATTAATTTATCTCATTTAAGATGCTGATATATTTTCTTTCCTTTTCAGGCCTCTCTCCCGCTCTTAACACACACACACACACACACACACACACACACTCTCTCTCTCTCTCTTTCTATAAGGAGCGCTATAAACATTGCAGATTGGGTTGCCAATGCAATGTAAGCATCTGGTTGCCTTGGAGAAGAACATTTTGCGTCAAAAAGCGGCTACTGATATGTCATCATTCAACCTTAATCTTTACCTGGCTTTACGATGTGATATGAACGATATGTTCTATTTCGGAGGGATTTCAACATAAGTTTCCTGGTCCGCTTTAAGTGGACACTAGAGCTTTCTCTCTGACATGTATAACCTATGTTCTCATTTGCTGATGAGAAAAATGAGAGCAAAGATCTTAAAGATAATAAGGTAAAAAAAAAAACTGGTTGCTGGTTGCTGGTTGGCGAAACAACTATAGGGCGGAGCCAAGTTCCGATTTTTCATTCTCTGTTCTACATGACAATATATGCCATATATAAGGACGCATTTTATTGAAAGTCCAATTATGAGTCCAAAAATCGAGAGTGTACGGTTTTTATATTACCTGAGCGTTCTTGCCATTACGCACCGATCTTTTAGGTTCGTTTGGCAACATGAAGACATCAGCAATATTGGTTTCCTAAATTCTTAGCCAAAGAAAACTGATCTTTCGAAAATGGTTTCGGGCCGAGGAAACGTTGACCTTTTGTCATAATTGTAGATTCCACAGTATATATATCTCGGTCTGCAGAGATGGAAACTGGAGTATTATCAACAAATAAAATATGAGCTGTATCGCTGCTTTCGGAGGCCCCCTGAAAATATATATTTTAGGGAGTTGTTTTTCGGCTTCGGCCCAGCACTTTTGTCTTTAATTTAGACATATGACATAAATATACCATGCTGATTATGAAATGTTAACAAATTTAATATTCTTACCCAATCAACTTTGCTTAGACTACAGTTATATTACTATTTTGAGTCCGGTTCCCTAACTTACTGAAGGGTGAGATTAAATCGTTCCCTTATATGTACACAAAAGAAGAGAACTGAGAAGTAAATTCATTCCGGAAGAAAGGTAAAATGTCTTTTTAAAGGACAACTTGTTGATCTTGGGATTTCTTCTTCTAAGACTCTATAAGCCGATGGTTATAACCCCCCCCCCCCAAGAAAAAAAAAATGAATGACATGGTGAAACCTTAGACTACAGATTGCGATTGGATTTACACTTCTTTCTTTGTTGGACCATTTCATGGAAACTTGCTTTCCATAGATTTCCTAATATCTTGTTGTCAACATCGGGCAGAACATACTTGTTTTTATATTGTCAAATGTTTTCCTACGCATTAAACACGCATGGCAAGTCGGAATGAAGAAATTGGAGTACACAAAATGTCATGTCCCAGATTTGCGTTTCAAGGCAGCTCTTGACTTTTCCTCTCTCTACTCTTTCTTAGTCGAGCAATTTAAGCACATGGCCGAGTTCACATTGATTCGCCATCATAAGTCTTCGCGGAAGATGAGATCAAAGCAACACTTTACTCAACATCGTGGTTCCGAGCAGTTGCCTGCCGTGGGCGTCTTAGGCCAACGGACGTAATGAGGTGGAAATATCGGAATGACGAAAGAGCAAGCCTGTCTGGGCGTCTTTATACCATCGGAGCAGAGTCGAGTTTTAGTATGTGGAAGTTATGAGAACGCATAAAGCGTGTGTGCTCGCAAATGTCCATTGTGTGGGATGTCTTTCCCTGTTCAGTCGTGTGGACAAAGGGCTAGGGAGGGAAAGTTTTGTTTATGATATCTCGCTTTCTCTTCTTATAATTGTTCTTCTTCTACTATTCTCTCTCTCTCTCTTGTATGATACAAACAGAATCTCAGATGACGTGCATGTTCGTTTGTGTTTGGTTACTTGTTGCGCACTAGCGCGTGTCTGTTTGTGGGTGATTTGTGCGAAGTGTATGTGCGTGTGCGCGCCTGTGTATTAAGTGTGTGCTCGCTTGTGTATCTGAGTGAAGGGAGCTTAACAACACAGCAGATACACAGTTTTCTGTATAGCAACATAACACTTATAGCGCATCAGGGAGGATTATGTCGAGAATATACACAAAATCTGTTATTGGCTGACAGCATGAGCGTGGGCTATTGCCTGGCTATATTACTTATGTTGCCAGACACAAAACAGACAGCTAAAATCAAAGATCACGTCATCTTTAGGATTCATATCCATTCGGTGTTATCTCATTTATCTCAATAAAGAAACAGAGAATTTGGTCTGTTATAGATCAAGTCTGTTCGACGAAATGTCTCGCGTTTTAGTAATCTGCTATCCACGTTAGATATGAACTCCCCGAAGGGGTTTTCATGGTTCAGTGAATATGAGTCACATTTCCAGGTAAGATTTACTCCTGCAGGGCAATGTCCGGAGCCAACTGTCTGAAATATGTTTGTCAGAAGGAAGCACCGCGGATTTTCACATGGAGAAGGTGCGTACCCCTGCCGTTCTCTATTCCCCATATAATTAAGATGAGACAGTTCTACTACTACGCTGTCTATACTTTTTATATATACACGTTATTATTCACAATGCAACCGAACAAACGTGCGCAACATTCCAGGTATTCTTTGAATGCAGTGACAATTTTTAACAAAGTAGTGGTTTTTTGCTTTCGCAAATGCGTGCATTTTGTGGTGACAATCATGAAGCATCGATCGTTTGCACTGTATTTGTCTTTCTGAGGTTTTGTCTCTTTTTCGGTTGGATATTTAGGTATCTTAAGTGCATCTTGCCAGCTTTAATGGCACGCGATGCCTTATCAAAATGGTAACGCATTTCAACCAATTGATTGAGGAGGCGAAGCGAGGATTAATTTTAAGATAATTTTTTTTTTGGGGGGGGCAAAAAGGGCTTTATCTACAGTAGATATGAACACTGTGGTAAACGGAGAAAACACTTTTCCGTATCTTGTGCTTCGTTTTATCATTTCGCGTGCCGTTTTTTTTTTTTTGTTGTTGTTGAAAAGATTCTCAGCTGCAACTCGAATCGATTTCATACACCTCATGTGTCAAAGCGTTCGATCTGAGTCCCCCCCCCCTTTCTTTCTATCTCTCTCGTTTAAACTTTCGACATAGCAATTATGTTGCGTTCAGTGCTTAGCATATACGGCTCCTTCTATCACAAGGCACGCAAGAAGACAACGAGCACAGAATCTGACCCACTTTTTATTCATATTATCTTACTTCTGTTGTCCTACTTTTGTTTCTTCAAAATATTTACATTATGCTTCTTTTTTTTTCGGTTCCACACTCGCATTGCTCGGTACCGTGGACTTACAGAAAAACCGGGTTGCGAGTAAAACTCTAGATTCTACTCAGCATAAGCAATTAAAGGGAAAAACAATCCATCCAGCAATTTATAGCTCTAATTGGTTTCTGTTTATAAAATTTCAATACGTACTCTTCTTTTCGACTCTTACTGCGCATGAAAAAAAAACGCGAACAAAACAAAATTCTCATTTTCACAGAAACTACCTGCATGAGTAGGCCAATCAACAATCACTGCGATTGTTTTCGGAAAGTAACTTACAAGTTTTGTCTCTTGAGGTATAAAGAAGAGACTGTCTTCACCTATATACACTGCAAAAAGTCTGGTGTTAAATAGTGAACACCGAGCTGGTGTTAAATTTTCGGTGCTCATTTATGGTGTTAAATTAACACCTACGGGTGACATTTCCAACTTTTAAACTGTTTTTTGAAGAGTTTCTTAGTAACTGCACTTCTTGTTGATTTTTAATTTAAACAAGACGATCAAGAATTTTACATTAAAATACTAGATTTTTGAAAAAATGTGAAAATAAATTTACACCAAAGTAACACCAGCTGGTGTGGTCCCTTATTGAAGCTGGACGGTGTTAAACCATTGATATTAACACCAACAAATATCAAATCAACACCATGTGGTGTCATTTTTGAATTAACACCAGTACAGTGTCAAAATAACACCAGGTACAGTGTCAAATTAACACCACGAAGTGTCAGGTGAACACTTTTCAACACCATCACAGTGTATTTTTAACACCCGTGGGTGTGGTCCTTTATTGAAGTTTGATCGGTGTTAGATTTAACACCCGTGGTGTTAAATCTAACACCGATGTTTTTACAGTGTACAAACAAAGCCTTTAAATAATCTTCATCATCATCCAAACACGCAGGAGGAGAAATGAAGCCATAGACATCGCATTTCGCAGATGGCAACACTGTTTCTCTGTTTGCAAAGGCCTCGGTGGAAAGAAAGAGAGAGCAAAATGGACTGAAAATGTAACAACAAACGCTGAAGAACACTTTATGTAGAGGCCGTGAGATTGGACGCAGTCCAGCTTGATAAACACACCGAGTTTATGACAGCGTAATAGATGCATACACTATATAGCCTTTTTTACATTTCGTACTCACTTAAAAATATATTTCCCTCTCTTTCACATGTGGGACATCAGGGCCACCAAGTTGCTTTTAACGAGGTCCTCGCTTTTTTCTTTCTTTTTCTGCGGATAATGTAATCACGAGTATGCATTACCGGCCGCATTTTCAGGGCCCTTCTCTTTTGTATTTCTACGTGTTTTGTCGTATTTTTGTTCGATTCGTGATCAGACAGGCGTGAAGGAAGCTTGGGATGACAACCAGTCCACTTGTGGCCGAGCTCCGTCTGATGAAGGAGCTGCCTATCCCCCCCCCCCCCTTTCCTCACCTCCCGCAGGGAGTCATCTTTTGAAGCCGAATCATGGCGGAGGGGATAATTTGATCCAAATAGACAGGGCGGCTCAATGCGCTACTATTGTGAGTGGCTTTTTTTTTTTACGTTCGAAATCGAAGAAATGATGACGGCATAGTCTTCACTATTCAGGACTCACGAACAAGAAAAAATTATTGTTACGCAGTATAATGATTAATCACAGACGCATATAAATATACACACAAGTACAAAAGGACATTTACATGTATGTATGTACGTGTGTGTATTTTTTATGTGTGTAATGACTTCTGGAAGGATCTCATTTATTCAATGGTGACATTCCAACTTTCAGAGCAAGAGCGCCTTAACTGTAGATGTATCCCTAAAGAGTTAATTTCAAAAGGTCTGACGATGACGATGCGTCTCGGCAATATACGTGTGCGTCTGCTGCTGTGTACGTAATTAGGCCTACATGCGCGCGTGGAATGGAAACCACTGTGTGTGGTTGTGTTTGTGTGTGTTGTGTGTGTGTGTGTGTGTGTGTGTGTGTGTGTGTGTGCTCTCGAGATGTCCTAAGTACACTGGAATTACGGAGAGAATCTATGAAGTTCCTGTCTATCTGTTACAAATCAAACATCGCAACAGTACCATTTCCTGCTACGTGCAGAGTCCCATGCATGTGCAGCTGTTACACCTCGCTTTTTGGGGTGATATGGCAAATATTTACACCAGATCTGAGTGTAATATTACACCAAGCTTGCGTCTGTCCGTGAAGACTAGCCACTGATTCTACCATCGATTGGTACTTCTGCAAGAAGCAATTCACCCAGCTGCTAGCGAAACCCACGCTATTTTGTTTTTAAATGTTCACTTACAAGATTTTGATGTGCTTGGTTTGCGGTGTAAGTCATTGTCCACGTCTTTACCGATCGTGTTTTTCTGTTGCTTTTGGCGTTTTCGAAGATACCATAGCCCCGCTCCGATGCAATTTTCGCAATGTTATTAGAATGTTGCGACCGCAACTATAGTTGTCAGTTCGCTACTCTCACAACCCCTCCCGGGCAAATTTCGATTTGATCTTTTCATGGTTTTAAAAGCAGTGTAAGGCAGGAGGTTTATCATTTCTCAATCAATGGATACAAAGGGGTGATTGTGAAGTTCAGCAATACTCCCCGAAAAAAAAAAGTGTTGCATCGGCAAAGTAAATTTCAGCTCAACAACCTCTACAGTATTTTGTGCTACTCAAAGAGTCCTCCTTTGCAATTATGCTTTCCCTGACTTTATCGCACGATTTCAGGAGAAGTCTCCAAATTAGGGTACAAAAAGAAATTACGTTTGCATGATCGATCCTGTCTATTTAAAAAAAAAAAAAAAAAAAATATATATATATATATATATATATATATATATATATCTTTAAACAAGCGGTTCTTTCCTTTTTCCGATAGCATATCAAGAAATAGGCATCGAGACACAATGTCGTCGTACAATTTTGTCTGGCAATGTCTTTTTTATCACGGTCTTTGAATGTTTCTTATTCGTGAGGGGAAAAAAAATGTCCTATCGGTAGCGTATCCTTAAAGAAGAATATACACCTAGTGAAAGACGAAAATCGATGTACGCCTGATGCTGAATAAACAACAGCGACCGACATTTTTTTTTCTGCCTTTCTCTTCTTTTCCACCTCTTCATTCTTTCACGTTCGATGTTCATCTTACCAGCATCAATTCCTTCCGCATCTCCACTTTTCTTTCTCCATCGCTCTTCCCCTATCCCTTTCTCTCTCCCTCTCTCTCTCTCTCTCTCTCTCTCTCTCTTGTGTTTATGGAAAGTTATTAAAATGGGAGGCATGCATATCAAGCGTACCGAGAAGTGGTTTTTAAGAGATGGCGTTATAATGGCCGAGTAAGGTACAGGGCGACGCAATCTAAATGTGAAGGAACATTGCAGCGGGGACCAAGTGGTGTAAGACTCGTCCGGAGAACGCTTCGCCTGACGGAGATTGCGCGTGAAATCCAAACTCTCAAGTGATACTAGAGTATTGGATATGCATTTTAAACCTATTCGTACGATATTGTTTTCGCCATCCACGCACCTAGAGTGTGATAACACAACCGTCCGTAAAGCCGCATGCGATGCGAAACATCTTTAGACAAGATGTTCGACTAATTTTTTCCCCATCGACTAGTGTATGAAAATGACAAGGTATCTAAAAGAGCGGTGCCTTCACAGTAGGACTTTATGTGGTGTGGGTAGATGAGATCTAATCATCATTTTCCACCTCATCACTTTCTGTTAGGTATAGATATTTGAAATGTTACCTTTTAAATCAATTCCAAGCTATACATGAACATTATGGATGTTTGGGCAGCGAATAAGATCCTTCCACTCATTACGATCTTCAACGAGGTAACAAAGGCCATAATTCAAAAAGGTACTAGTAATTCATGACTTATGTAAATTTTGATTGCGTAAATGCGCGTAACACGTCGCTTACACCAACATACATCTAAGAGAAACGTGCGCTGACGCTCTGAATAACGTTTTACATAATAAGTGACACAAGTTCACCAGAATGTCACGTTCGTCTATCCGCTGAGATCAACTTCCGCTATCTTTTAATTTACAATCCAAGAACAGAACAAGGAATGATAAAAACAATTCTCTTCTCATTCAGACTTTGTCTTTTTGTTTTGTGTCGTTTTTTTGTTCCTAAAATGCTCCAAGCTCTGAAATATTACCATCAGACTGAATAACAATATTCAGGTAAAAACTTGGTAAAACCAGATTACTATTTTTACAGGGTATTTTGAAGATTTTGAGACTCATTACGCAAAGAGAAAGGGACCGTATACAATAAAAAAGTATTTGAAGGCACGAGTTCTAATTTTGGGTAAAAATATTGAACACCATGTACTCTCAAGACTCATGAAAACAGGGCAAGCAGAGAAAAGAGCATAATGACACTGAATCAAAGCAAAAAACAACAACAACAACAACAATTTCCCAACTTTTCCAGTTCACTGCGAGCACATAAATCTCAGAAAGAATTGAACTATAGTTGATTTCAGAGTAATCATAGTAATAATGATGAAAGTAATATTCATCATCATCAGGTGCAGCGGCAGCATTATCATGACCGAAACAATAATAATCGAAATAATGAAAGATATATCATACCCATAATAATGATAACGTTTTATTTACCCGGGATATTATAGCATATTCAGTGTGAGCACTCCTATCTCAGATCTGTCTGCAATGATTACCCAAGCGTTGCACGTTACAATGAACGTCAATAATACCCATGATTTCGTTAATCTACATTGTATTCATGTTAAATTTTTTGTATAATGCCAGTCTGTGTAGGTAGAAACAAACAACGAATCGAATCAAATCGATGCAAGGAACCTTGGTGAACGCGGTATTGAGAGAAAAGGTACGTTCTATTATTATGATAGCTCGCGTATTGATTTGTTACAGCTATCCGAACACTTCAGCATAGATCGGAATCAGCGGAGGTTGTCTTTCTCCAGTGTTCTCGTCCTTGGGTAGAGACGTATGTTTAAACAACAGAAACAAAATCTCCTCTCCGCGTTTGCGATAAAGTAACGACTTGGCGTGATGATTTGTCATCTATTTCGGTGGAAGTGTAGGTCAAATAATATCGCTAATGCTTCCTCTGTGACACCCCACTCTCATGGAGCAAATCAGCTGGAGCAAATTTTGGCGTCCTTGTCGGATTTCGGAATGAAACTTTGTATTTGGGCTGGGTCTTTTTTTCTTCTTCTTCTTTCATGAGGTCTTCATGCATCAACTTATCTGCGCCAACGGCATATAGATGTATTGGGTGCCACCTAGTTGCCACAAGATTTCAGTATATCATGCTATGGCACCGAATAGAAAAAAAAAAAAACACGACACACTTTTGACACAGTGAATTTCCTTCGCAAAGCATAAGATTTGATTCAATTACGGATTCCATGCTACACTTGATCACGAAAGAGATCAGCGCCATATATAGCTCACCGATTCCCTGTTGAAGGAGAAAAACATTGCATAATTGGAAGGTGTGTGAGTCCTTCAGCGATACCACTAAACTTGATCGTTCCCTTTTCGAGCGGATTTCTCCACGGGCCGGGTCCCCACGGTACGGTTTCGAGTCAGGCGTTTGGGCGAGGTGTTGAATCGCCCGGCGAGTCGATATTTCTGAGGCTGTGCCGAGCGCGTTTCGGGGCGAACGTCAATGTTTACACGGAACCCATTTTGGGGAAGGCGCGAAACGTATATAGTGTCGCAGCGGACCCATGCTAGGTAAACAGACGACGGAGAGGGAAAGTGTATATCTGGCAGTGTGAGAAATGGCTAGAACTCTCCGTTTCATCAAATTCAGAAATGACAGAAAATCTTAGAAAAGAATCTAGACAGCCATTTTGTTTTCTCTTTCTCACATCTAAAAGGCATCAAAGCAGATGGAAATACTAAATCCAATCTCATGCAAACAGGAACCCTGTTGCTAATTAGTTTGTGTTTATGTGTTTAAGCCTTTTATTTCCATCCCTGACGAAGTATAAACATAACATATCTTTCAACGTCATTACTGGTCATTTCGAAAGCAAAATTCTCGAGCAAAAAGGGGATGAATGTTTTCGACACTAATCAATTTCTTGGGAGAATTGAATAGGGCTATGATAGATCGAGTTTGATGAGAAATAAAAAAAGACAATTTCACTTTATGTAATGAAACAAATTTTAATCATTTTGATTTTATTCACGCTAATTCTGCATGGATGCGACTAGACGTTCTCAAAGTGTGGTCAGCAAATGAAAACTATTACATTTCACATTGATTTTTGTACGCTTTCGCACAAACTACCTGTATTTGGGTGCTAGACACTTGCACAGTGTGCGGGTAGAAGTGTATTGTGTAGCGCTCGGCATCCTACATCACAAGCCTTATTAATCATTGCATTGTGAAACGTGGAACCACGCAGTCCACAGACTCTGTCATCATAGAACAAGCAGATGGGAGAAAAGAATGGAGCTGAGGCTGATTGTAAAAAAAAAATGTAGGCTACTTTTATGTTTATACCAGGGCATATTTGCACATTGCCCGTAGGACCGTGGTCGCGTTTGACCGTCGCCGCCACAGCCCCATCGGCCGGGATGTCGGCTGTAGTCCCGTTTGTAGGGAAGGCCATTTCTTGAGGGCTCCAGGGTTTCGACTTTCACAATCATGGCAAAAGTGCAGAGAACTTTGCAAATATTTGATGTGGGAATGTCTTTGAGAGAAAAAGGCAAAAGAAAAAGGAAAGGAAAAGAGCAAAAGGCGATGTAGGGCTGCGGAAAAAGAAGAAATCAGAACGCGTCTCGAGATTTAAGTACCGAAAACTTACTCGAAGGCTAAATTCAATTCTTTTCTGAGATTCAGGGTTTATTCTGCACAGGAAGGGGCTCTGACTCGCGGAGCTGCGGAGCTTTAAAACACTGTCAGTATCGGTTGCCAACGTAATACAGCCGCCTAATGAATCCCCTAATATAGAGAGGGTCCTTTGAACGAACCCACACTGACATCCAAGGGAACTTCGGTACCGGGAAAGTAAAGGTCACGTCAAGCTGAGAGTAATTGTATTTTCTTCCTCTTCATCTATAGTCCCGGGGACTTGCGGGCGATGACTCCTCTTCATCCACCAACAGGGCACCGCTCAAAGAGAGCAAGCAAACCAAAACAAATGAAAGCTAACGAAATTGAAATTAACCAAAAAAACAATCAGAAATGGCAGGTGGTCGCCATGACCAGTGCATTATGCTGTAAGTGAGCATAATGTTAATCATTGTCATCACAGGCTGGCGAAATGATTCAAATTGTTCATCACGCCATTGAATTTTATGAGTGAGAGAGGCCGGAGGGGGGGGGGGGAGATAGCCCAGTCACAGAGAGAACATAATTTCGTAGTGACTCTCATAAACTCGACCGGAAGGCTGCACTTGCTGCTATGAAATATTCATACCAATTGTTCGTGTCTGAGTGTGTAAGACGGCGCCCTTTAGGAGTGTCAGTAAGCAGCAGCTGTAACTGGTAACATCGCACACGAAAGCATTTTCGATTCTCTCATTTTGATTTTAAAAAAATGGCGATTCCCTCTCGTTCTTAATTTAATTCAGTTTAATGTTCTATTCCTATTCAGGATGAATTGAATT
Source organism: Diadema antillarum (assembly GCF_040938485.1). NCBI lineage: Eukaryota > Metazoa > Echinodermata > Echinoidea > Diadematoida > Diadematidae > Diadema > Diadema antillarum. The sequence continues at coordinate 4,081,003 of NW_027271172.1, forward strand.
GAGAAATGCAGCTTGGGTAACTTAATTAGTACCTCCGAACACTCGCACACATTCACACTCATTCCTTAATAAGAGAGGAGGCTGTTTCAGATGCGTTGCCATGGTAATGTAAATGATGTAGACTCATACGTACAGGGAAACCAACATCTTGAAATCGTTTGACGGTTGAAGAAATTTTGATTTACAGGGTCCTGTAGTTAAGAAGGGTATAGGACTGGGGCCGAAACACCTCCTCTCCCCCCACACTTATTATATTATTACATACGTATGCGTGTATGCATATGTGTTTCTATTAATTCGTTTATTTGTTCGTTCGTGCATTGTATATATCTATCTATTTTTCTATATTGCACACATAGAGAATATATAAATACATGAACATATGAATATATATATATACATATGTTGATAGATAGATAGATAGATAGATAGATGGATGGACGGATAGATACATTGTAGTACTTTTCGTTTCGTGACGTTCTTCACAAAGAGGGGAAAACAAGATAAACAAGATACAAAAGAGAGAGAGAGAGAGAGAGAGAGAGAGAGAGAGAGATGTTATTCCTCTTTGAACGAGAGAGTTGCAGGTAATAGCTCCTGAGAATCACATGAAGCACTTACTTGGATGGAGAAGCAGAAAGAATGTGGAAGATACATATATACAAAGGGTGAGAATGGTATTTCCGCCACTCCCCTCCCCCGCATTTTGCTTCTAGAAGGACTTTAACTTTCCCTTCCCGATGTACTGACCAAACAACACTCAGATGTCATGGATGTGTAAAGATTTAAATGTCACTTAAACTGTCAGTTGAGCACGAAGACCCTCTTTTCTCGCGCCATCTTTCTACTCCTCCATCTCTTTCACTCTCTCTCTCTCTCTATCTATCTATCTTTTTCTTTTTTTCTTCCGTCTGTTCGTCTATTTGTCTGTCTTTCTGTATCTCTCTCTGTATATATATACATACATATTTATTCATCTATTCATTTATGTATTTATGTATTTATCTATTTATTTATCAATTCATTTACTAGTATTTATGTATTTATCTATTTATCTATTTATTCATCAATTTATTTATCTATTCATTTATTTATCTATTTATTTATTTATTCATTTATATCTTTCTCTCTTTTATCTTCCTTTAGCTATCTCTCATTCTCTCATTCTGTCTATTTTCTATCTCTCTCTCTCTCTCTTCCAGTTTAATCTCTTGGAATGGTCATCAACTGTACCCCTTCCCGCCTTTTTTCCCAAAATATGAGGGGAAATTTTCCCTTCTGCAAACTCTTTGATATTATTGATCATGTAAATAAGTGTGGGTAAGTCTATTATTTCCTCATGCTAACTCTTTGTGCATTTTGCTGTTCCATTCTTTTTATCGACTTATCACCGAGTAGTCAAATATCTTTCTCCATTTGTTTTCACATTCGAGCAAAACAATGCAAGTGGAGTGGTTTATCATCCAAGATACCGAAAGGCTAGAGTACCATAACCACGAATGTCTATCTTTATCATGGCAATGCAAAAAGGGGGAGTAATCAAGTCAAGCTGTGATTTAAGATTTCACCTCCTCCATTCCTTCAATTATCACCACTAGCCTCTGGACTCACACCAAACTCTTCGAGTGGGTATAATGTCTCCTCGTGTAATCTGTCAATTGTCAGCTTCCAGCAACGGGCCACCCCCCCCCCCCCTCCACTCGGCCTAGGGTCATCCAGACCTCCCCTTCTCCAGAGTCAGTATGCCGCCCTCCTCCCCCTTCCCATTCCCTCTTCCTTATCTCCTCCTCGGTATCGATTTATCCATCACCAGAGTTGTCCCCCTTCTAACGTCAACACCCTGAATTTGCAAATTGGCGCCATCTCACCATCAGCAGTCGTTCCTTAACCTCCTGGAATCTCATTTCTAATATTCTCTAAAATACAACCTTGTTCCTTCTAGAGGCGAACACGCTGAAGAAGTCATCTGAGCGATGGATGCACTTTTTTTACTCATGGGAGTCGCAGACTTGCAAAAGAGGTGGCGGCGGAATATGGATTCCTTGAATTATGAAATTTATCAAAACTATAGACGCCTATGGTATAAATTACAATTTGTAACCTATTTGTGTCTCCCTGAATGGGGGTTTTCCCCGGATAACAAATGGTGAGGTAATCACAGAGGCATGGTATCTCCCCTCATCATTCCGTCGAAAGTGAATATCTACTAAGTATTTACCTGTGTTCATAATTATAATGATTAAAAATAGCAAGCGTTATCCTTTCTATTGAGGAGTATATCAATAACTAAATGCATATTGAGGAATAAATCAATGAATAAATGCATGTCCTCCCATATAGCTCTCACTCCTGGTTAAGAATATTTGATAAACTGTTGTACTCTGAAAATACAAAAGAAAAATAAATATTGATATCACAGATTTACAAAATGAAATCAAACTGTAAAATCCAACTTTTCAATTCAATTCAATTCAATTCATTGCAATGCAATGCAATTCAATTTAATTAGAATCTAGTTTCAAATATGACATATTTGAAAAAAATCATGTAATATCATGCATATGAACAAAAGTTACCTTATTTCATCTTGACTCCTTTATTATTACACAAAATACGTAATTCGACTATGATATGATTGTAGTTTACATGTTGTTGTTGTTTTTTTGTGTGTAGTACATATTTCTACTAATTCAGTCATGATGTAAGGAAAACAGATAAGTTTTAAGACGTCTTTACACAAAATGCGCAGTAGTGGAAATGATTGGATGTGGCCAGGGAATGAGGTGCACTTGGGGAATTTAGCTCCTGCTGGGGTTGGTGGTAGCTCGTGACTAATCAATGCTCATAATATATATTGTCTCCCTCCTCTTCTGTCTGTGAATGCAATACGTTGCATGCAGGTGAAACGCGGGAAATCCTGCACTTAAAGAAAGGGCTCGTGACTTTGTGCAACAGGCATCCATATTCGGAACCCTACTGGGAGCGATCGGTCACGCAGCAAAGTCCGATTTCGATTCGACTTTGTCTTACGCGTTCGAACGAGTCGAGGCATGACAGTGACCTATTCGAAGATGTTTTCCCCCTTGGATCGAGGTTTAATACTCGTAAATAGTTCCCCGTCGAGACCTACTTCGACAAGTTAGAAAAATAACAAAGCTGCAAACCTATTTTCAAAGATCATTATGGGAGACAAAAACGATATGAACAACTCAAATGCGTCTTCGTGTGCCCTGAAACTATTTTAGCCGATCAGCCGCTTCTTCGATGTTTATCGTGCAAGAATTCGACATGGTAGAAGAAGAAATGAACAAGAATGATAAATGTCTGAAACCATTGGTGCCCTGGTGGCTAGACAGACGTGCTTTACATTCCTAACGATGACACCATTAAAAGATATAAAATGGGAAAACGGCATCTAAAACATCCAAGATTTTGTTTTTGTCTTTTCTAAGTTTATTTGTTTAGGAATGATCATGGTGAGGCGACATATGATACAGCTACTATCGTTTGAGCTGTTCTTGATCTTATTTCATTTGTCTGTTGATACTCAATGATTCATAAGCCTATCAGAGTCTCATAGATGAATTCTATTTCAGTCAATGGCTTAAGCTACCCTTAATTACACCTGTAAACATAAAACATTAAATTGGTGAAAATAATTTTTATACTGCCAGTAATGTCCATGCTAAGGAGAACTTACATAATGCCGTAGAGATTAAAACTAAACTTTTCTGATCAACACTTGGAACCCGCCGTACATCACGTCCTTCTTACAAACTATAAACCCACCCCCCCCCAAAAAAAAAAAAAACAAGAACGTCACGATCCTTTCTCATTTCTCTCATCTCATTTCTCATGTAATACATTTTTATTTTCAATTACTTTTACATCGCAATATCATAGTCTTGATTTTTTTCAAAACCTTTGCAGGTGGATGAAACTCGACTTTCCTATCGACGTCAATGATTATTAGTGAGATTACAGTTGCCATTTTTCTCTAAAATTTGCTGCTAGCTCCACTGACATATGAGAATTATATTGATTGAGGGGCAGTTAGTCATTCATCTCATGTTATTTCATTTTTGCAAAGTGGTATATGAAAGCCAAATTAGGCTATCAGATCAAACCCCAAATCATTGTCATGACCGAACAGTTACAAAACGCCATCACTCTGATAAAATGACAAAAGCAGAGAGAAATTTCTCCTTCCCTTTCCCTTTTTCTACTACCTTTTTCGCGTCTCCATTCTGCCTTATTTTCCTCTTGTATAACTACATGTTTTATTCATATTAAAGGGCTGCAAGCAAATCAAGCTACGCCTAAGCAGTATCCCTTCGGTACTATTTATTTTTCGCTTTATTACACATTTACTTCACATTGTAAATGAAATGGAAACAAAGTAACTTTGTGAGCAACTTATGTATGCGATAAACTGCCACCGATGTGTGCACATGTGCAATAATAATGTAGAACCAATAAAAATCAAATCAAATCAAATCAAATCAAGTCAAATCAAATCAAATCAATAATTAGCACAGAATATATTTGCCTTTACAATGATTATGCAGGACCAAAATCAAATCAAATATATACATTGGCTATAAGCAAAAATATAATCTACCTTGAAAGGTTTTGACCGTTGTGCCGGTTTATTAGTGTCATTCTCATTCCTACTAAACTTGGTGACGGTAAAAACAACAAAACAACAAGCAAACAAACAAACAAACAGAAGCAGAATCCTTCAAGGGTGAAGAAAAAAATACCAAAAAGAAGAACAGCAAACTCTTCCTGGGTCATTTGTTCGGTTGATTACCTAATGTGTACTCTGTAGCCAGTGCATTTGGCATTGAAAGATTGGATGCCTCCTTGAGTGACAGCCATCACGCGTTTGGTTGGCTGAGTTTAATAATCACACATGAGTCAACTGATCGCCTTCACCCAAGTGTATGTATACTCGAGTAGTTGGTTGGGCCGTGTGTATTGCCAATTGGCATGAGGTGAACGTCAACAGAAGAGTGTGAGGGCGCCCCAATATTTTTATCTCTCTCTCTCTCTCCATGTACCAATCTATCTATCTCTTTATCTATCAATCTATTTTTCTATCTATCTATCTATCTATCTATCCATCTATATCTATTTATCTCTTTCTCTCTTTCGATATATACCACAGTGGCACATAAAGTTATTGAAATCTTTTCTACTGACTTCTCTGGCTTTACGTGCTACAAGATGACAGCAACTCTCTTTCTGGACCAGGGGTATAAGTAATATCTAACATGATTGTATAATATCGTAATATAGATTTTTTTTTGGTACAATAAAGCTGTATATTTTACACCTTAGGCTACTGTAACTTAAATATTGCCTACACTCTACACAGCTTGGGCACATAGGAAATAATGAAATGGCGGTAATAATTTCGAAGAAGACTATAACCGGTGTAGTGATTATACATAATACATATGCATATATGATACATCGAACATGTAGCTAAGGTAGGTTTATTGTATTCGCTATTACACATAAACGCGCGCACACACACACACACACACACACACACACAAAGGCACACCAACTAGGTACTACAGCAAAATTTACAAAAGTCGCTAAATCTGCAAAATCTTAAATAATCATTCATTCTTTAACCCTAAAAAGGCCGGGGGGGGGGGGTTGAATCAACCCCCCTCGACATTTTTCGCGACTACTCCGCCGCGCGAAATTATTTGACCGTGCCGTTCACTGACTTTTTACTTTCAAGTCTTGCGCATCTTTTGACACCATTTTCGTAAAAATCGCGCATACCGTTACGACACTGCGTGACCTTTTATACATGCCTGTTAGACCGAAAATGGCTCAAAAACGTGATTTTGTGTATAAAGTCTATGCAAATGGAGTTTTCTCTTCTTATTCATAAAGATATGATCATTTTCACTTTCATAGGCTGAAACTAATTAATTTTAGCATAATTATGCGTGAAATAGGTTCTGTCATAATTTCTGAGAAAAAAAATGATAAAACAAAAGGTAGAAAAAACAAAGAAATACATAAGAAATTCATAAAACAATAAAATACATAAGAAATTGATTTTGATACCAGATTTTTTTTCATGTACATTATTAGGAATGCTAAAAAGAATGTTATCACCAAATATTAGGATTCTAGGAGCTTTAATTTCTGATTTAGAGCAAAAAGTATGATTTTATGCATATATTAACATAATCATTATGATGAAAATTTCCATTTTTTTTATAGTTTGGTAGATTGCGCGACAGGTAATGTATGTGCCAATTTTCATGGTGATTGCGCGAGCGACGGCCGAGATCTCGGGGGGGGGGGGGGGGGTTGAATCAACCCCTCCCCGGCCACAGAACACCCAAAAAAGCCCGGCCTGGTTAGGGCTAAAAATCAGTGTTGACACCTATATTTTGAAGAGGCACGTTTTCTTTATCCCACCCTGGAGTTCTGCTATGAAACGTGAAAACACTTCGAAACGTGTGAAATGAAAATCCATGTTTTTCTCCTTACCATAAAATCGGATTCAGCACCTTTGGGAAATGAACTCTGCATTTACATGTGATATGTGTGTTTGTCTGTCTAACGCCGAGCTTTATGGAAGATACATATTTGCACAATGCACATACATAATGCAATACATATTAGAGAATAAAGACCCAAAACTGATCTTATTGTTTTGCGCCACATAAGGTATTCAGCCTCAAGTTTCGCGAATCTTTTGGGCTATCTCCCCTCCCTTTCCCCTTAAGCTTCCCCTTAACTCAGCGTGGAGGGTAAAAAGCACCCTCTGGCATTGGGGTTTCACATTAATTTGATTTTCCCCCTCTTCTTTTGCGGAAGGGGGGGGGGGATCTCGGAAGAGCGTGATATTTCCTTGAAATGCGAATGGGAGTATAGGAGAAAAAGACACCGGCCTGTCCCCGAGGATGCCTGCGCCTCCTGCTGAAGTGGAGGCGTCCGCTCCCGCGGGGTAGCGTTTGTCCGCAGGACCGAGTGTCTCGAAGTGGTTACATTCAACGCCTTGAAGTGGGGCGGAATTTACCGGCTGTTAGAGTAGCGTGCTCAAGACTTTGGAGCACCCGCGAAAACCATAAGCACACTTCCTCGTATGAGACAGGGACCGCATGGTGAGACGGAGTGTTGTTATTGCCACTGTTTATATTCTCCTTCACTCTATCATCTTTATCCCTGTTCCCTTGTTTTCCTTCCTTCCTATCCCTTGTCTCTTCCCTGAATCTTGTTTTTCTCCGCTTTCGTCTGTTTTTTTGGCTTTCTCAAATCCTTTCTTTTCTTTCGTATATTATTCTTCTTGTTTTTGTCTACGTCGCGTCGTCTTCCACCTGATAATCGCGATCGTCTTTTCTATACTATTCACCTCTTTTTATATCTTCTTCTTCTTCTAATTTTTTAACTACACACAACAACAACAACTACTACTACTACTACTACTGCTGCTACTACTACTACTACTGCTACTACTACTACTACTACTACTACTACTACTACTACCTTTACTACTACTACTACTACTACTATAGCTGTACTACTACTACTAATACTATTACTACTGAACTACTACTAGTGCCACTACTACTATCATAATACTACTTCTACCTGCACTACTAATACTACTACTTCTTCTTCTTCTCCTTTATCATCATCTTCTTTTTCTTCTTCTTCTTCTCCTCCTCCTCCTCCTCCTTATCTTCGGCTTCTTCAGTTCTTCGTCCATCAAAGTGAATTCACAGTGAATCAAGAGAAAGAAAGCAAAATAATGGCCGAGCTCGGGTTTCGGGCAGGGAAACAGTGTTTTCCCGATTTGTGATTGTCAGGTGTTTAACTCATGAAAAATAAATTGCCTTCCACCGACTCCTATCAAAAAGATCGATCACGCGAAACCGAAGACAACATGCTATGAAATATAACGTTCACAGCAGTGACCGGGCATTGTATTGGCGTTGAGTATACTCAACGCCAATACAAGGGAGATACAAAACTTGGTCCAAAAATAGCATTGTCCATGCATCAAAAGTGATGGCACAGGCTCTTTCATAGAATGATAATGGTGAACCGCATAGAAATATTATCTGCAGCAGCAACAACAACAACAACAACAACAACAACAACAACAACAACAAGACTGTGAATTAATGGGTCGGATATTAGTTGCGAGTAAACATCAAGATAATCGCCCTGGAAATGACCAGATTTGATATTGAACACAAAGTCTTTGAGGCTCATTAGAATACACGAGGCTGATATGGATCGAAACCTTTAAAGGGAATGGCTAGTAACCGATCAGTGGGAATCAGTGGGAATGCTGAGGGATGATTGTTCCAATCCTTGTGGGATTCATTTAAGAATACATTATATATCTACTATTGTGTGAAAATTATTTGCTTCAGAACGGTCTCATATTCAAGTAATGTGCAGATTAATGCCCCGTCACTGACCAAGCACGCTAACCTGGAAACATTAAACTGCACTTTACTTGAATATGAGACCATTCTGAAGCAAATAATTTTCACACAACAATAAATATAATGTACTCTTAAATGAATCCCACAAGGATTGGAACAATCATCCTCCAGCATTCCCACTGATTCCCACTGATCAGTTACTAGCCATTCCCTTTAATGCCTGATTAGAATGCATGAGGTCAATATTTTAAATGCGTGTATAGAATCAACAAGACACCTGTTTCTTCTCAACTTGGCATTCCAGAGACTGATTCATCGATACTGCTGTGGGTTTTCCTAGATCGTTTTATTTATTTATTTATCTATTTTAACATATTTATACAGGATAAAAACGATCAGCTAAAAGCTGTTTTACATCGAAGACCTGTGTGGACAATGCAGTTTCCTGCACACGGGATTACTTTAAGAAAGACAACATCAAAAGACCAGAAAATAAAATATTTTCCAACAGATTTAAAACAAAAGAACTGCCGGACTGAAATACGAATACTTTATTGTTAAAAAATTACAGTACCGAGTTTTGTATTACATGCTGCCCACTATGCACACCAATCAAAGTCAATATCAAGAAAAGGGTGATGCAATACACACAAGACTCAAATACTCAGTTTGTTTGTTTGTTTGTTTGATTTTTTTTTATATTTTTGCTGCCATTATAGCTGTGCTATACCGTCCCCATAGTTTCAGCAATGAAGGATAAGTACGAGTACTGATTTCCTTAATTTACATAAATCAAAGCTCTTCGCAGACTTCAGTCTTTAGATGGGCATTCTCTATCCAAATTAGAAGAATGTGAAGCCAGTGGTACTTGCTTTTTGCTATTTGCATCTTTTTTTTTTGGGGGGGGGGGGGATAAACACTACATGAACTCGGAAACAAAGGTTGCTATGTGTTTGAAATTAATCAGATTATTTTGTTTTTAAAGTCAGCTATGATTTGATTGTAAAAATGATGGGTTTTAAGATACAGAGGTGGTTGAAATAAGTGGGTTTACGCATGACCAAACTTTTCACTAAGAAGAGCTTTTTTAATATTCATTTTGAATTTTGTAAAAACTGACCATCGAAATATATCCTAATACAAAACTATGCTATCATATATGTATTGAATGTATCTATATATATATATATATATATATATATATATATATATACATCGTGCATTAATATTAATATTAATATGTGCGTGTGTGTGTGTGCTTGTGTATCATGTATATGATTAAATGTAATGTGGTTATTTAAATGTACAAATAAACGTAATGTCTGTAAGATAAACTTGATATGGCGCTCAAGAAATCGTTCCATATTGAGCGCACTGCTTCACTAGCTGATTTATGATTCTCTCCAGAGGCCTTGGGGAAAAATATCCTAATTTGGAACTAATGGTGGCGTCGTTTTGTATTTATGGACAAATATACTTACCAGAGGAGAAAGTGATTTAGTGTGCAGTCAACGGATCCGGAATGAGACAATTGTGAATTTCGAATGCTAGTAGAGCTAGAGCACGTCGCATTACTAGTATCTCAATATGAGACCTATAGACCGATCCGACCTGTAAGCAAAATCCGCCATTACTGCGGTATCCCTTGCGCGCGGGCATGAAATTACGAGAATACATGATATACATGGCGCCTTGTTCGCGTCCGCATTATATATCATGCATTCAGCATACGCGTGCGCAACTGGGACACCACAATTAGTGGCAGGTATTTTGTCAAGTCGGATCGGTCTGTGCAAAAGAGGAATATCGAGAATGAAAATGAATCCTGGTCACATGACGGGGAAGTCGCAATGTATTGACAAGCACCACCCATTCCTTGTTTTAATTTGCATTAAGTGAAATGATTGATGTCTACGGAATACTCGTTCTTCAAAATGAGCCCTCAATTTCATTGAATTACGAGGGGCATGGCAATTACTGATTAAAATACCTAGGTATCTAATATACTAGTACAGTCCATTTTGAATTGATAACCAAACATCTTCGTGTCGGCTCTGTTCCCAATGAATCAAAGGTTTTCGCTCTCTGGTATAAGTCATTTAGGAATTGTCTTCCCTTAACATCTATCATTATTCAAAGTGGGTTGCATTCACACCTATTTCATTTTCAAACTCTCCTCACGTTCTCGCGATAATGATGGAGAAGTGCGGACGCACCCCGTCGCCTTTTTTTTTTTTTTTTTCCGACCGCGCTATTTAGCCGAGGACGGAGGGATACGTGGCCCGCCAGCCGCGGCGGCGCAGCGTAAATAAATCTCGCGAAGAAAGTCATTATGTTCTCAAGAGACGTCAGACCGGGGCAAAGAGAGATGAGTAAACGAGGATAAGAGAAGGGGAAAGATAATGACTTAAAAAAGAATGGGGAAGAGAGAGGGAGAGAGGGAGTGAGTGAGAGAGGAAGGGAAGGGAGGGGAAAAAAGAGAGGAGACGTTGGGAAGAGACGCGCTCTCTCATCAGCCACATGTTGAATGTATCGACCAAACTTGAGGCAGAGGAGCGGGTTTTCCCAGCGGGCGAGAAGGGATGAAATGCGTATGGATTACCGACATGATACAATGTTTACACTGATCCTGCAGTGATTGGGCAGTAAAAAGAAGCGGAGACGAGGGGCTGTGGAGAGAAAGACGAGTGAAAGCGAGAGAAAAACAAGAGGGAATTAGTGGAGAAGAGAAAGAGCTAATTATGACGAGTCAGAGTTCAAGGCATAAAATCTTCGCATTGATGATTCCAGGTAATCACTTTAATCGCTATGGACAGGGAGGTTGGACCAGTTCTTCTCACCTCCCTGCTATGGATAGGTGATTTCACACGATTAGAACCATAGCAACCAACAGAGAAATTTGGCATTAAATTGTCCAGCGGTTTTTGTTTTTCGATACCAGTCAAAGCACATGGTTCCGTCTAATGATTCATTATACTACCAGGTGTTTTCTGGAGGGTGATGGAGGCATTAGGGAGATATACTAAAGCAGCAGCAATATATGAACGAGCTAGACACACACACGCACTGCGAGCACGCCACGAAGGTGACTGCAGGATATGTCAAGCCATTAGGAGTATGTTAATGAGATGGCAGTTGTGCGTGTAAAATGCTCAATCTCAGTGGCGCCCTGTTTCCAACATCCTTGGTTGGTTCTGCTAAGGATTCGCTTTTCTCTCTCCCCCTCTCTCCCTCCTTCTCTCTTTCTTTCTCTTTCATTTTTTTTCTCCACAAACACACACACACACACACACACACATGCACACCTATACACACTTTCTTTTTCTCCATACATACACACGCACACACGAGCAAATATTATAGGCCTACATAGATATGTATATATATATATATATATATATATATATATTCCATTCTGTTCTTTTTTTCAAATACATGCATTCCGCGTATACTCTAGCTCCCTTTGTCTTTCATAAACTTTCTCCATAAACCACTACTATATATAACAGCGATGCGCCGTTGGCTTTGCCGAGAAGGGTTTTCCACAATATATTTTATCACTTTGTTATATTTATCATCGATTGGAATAAACTTTCTATTGCACGTTATTTTGCACGAATATATCAAACACCAAACCACACTACCGTTATCATCATGTCATACTTAAACATCTTCGAAGAGGTAGCAAACATCTGCGGGTGAAGGCGTTGGTGTAGATTATGTTTATGTGTCGGTTCGAAAGGAGAGATAGAAAAAAAAAAGAGAGGAAGAAATATAGAGAGAGATGCAGAGGAGGGGAGATGAAGAAAGAGAGCGATTTATCTCTTTCTTTTTAGCGATACACAAGTGTGTACCATTCACGCCGCGTGGTGCAGAACCGTTTGAGTTACTCTCTCCGAACCTGCGGACAAGCTGACCAAAACGGGCTGCAAGCACTCAACACGGTCCTAGGATTATCTGAGGGTGTTATTTTCGACAACCGCAACGGCGCCTTTCGAGAGAACCCGGACAGATCTTTGCAAGAGCACGAACATGGGGTGCTGGACACCTCTCCTGTAAAGAGGAGGAGGAGAGGAGAGGAGAGAAGGAGGGCGTATGGGATGGGGGTAATGTCACAAGAGGCGCCTCATTGGTCAAGTCTGATTGATGTCAAAACACTTGGCGTTATTACCTTTCTTCTTCTCCTTAAAATGCAAACAGGTACGAGCGCGATATAATTAGTAAGGGTTTTTTTCCCCAACCTCGTTGTTCCATCCGGGCGCCGGCGCAGATAGCTCGAAGTCATGAGACGCTAACTTCTTCCGCAATGAAGAAAATTGTTATTATAATTACATTGCTCCAATAAAATCATCCGCAATAGCAGAACATGCGGTGTCGACGGCTTGCCAACTTCACATATTTTGCCCAAACGTACATTTTGCTCTAAACGCACATCTGCGCACAAACCGATCGATATTGTAATTGCCACGATACATTGATAACGTCATCGCCATAGCTTTGTCAAAAAGTTAACATCACAGCAAAGCGTACAATTTTCAGTAAAGATTTGCTGTATATACTACACTTCTAGCATTAATGCGTCTGTAAAAAGTTACATGGCTTTGAAAAATAGAAAGCTTTTCAAAAGCACTCATGCACTGCTGTCTGAGAATAATGGAGGTTTACATCGTGACACAAAAAAGTAATAAATTTCACCAGCAATACATTTATCATCAGTTCCCAGTTCACGAAATCTAACTTATAAGAGATCTATCTTGTTCAGGACAAGCTGGTGAATAGTTTATTGGTAAGTGGAGTTTTATCAAATTGGTGGAAAGGATAAGAATAAAAGATAAAGAACATCATTAATATATGAAATGAATGCCAGTCACAAGCAGCACCCGAAGTCAGCAATCACAATACTAATCATAATACTTTGACAGAAAAGAGAACAGAAATGAAAAAAAAGCTTTTCTGTGTCTGGTTTCCCTTGCAGGCCAGCTCAATCTTTGATTCCCTGTCTGCTGTTGTTTTATTCTTAGTTTTTCTTGTCTATGATGGAGGGCTCTACGTCACAGGGTGGAGAAACGCTCATTATGATCGTAACTTTCACAAATGCATAATTGATGGCAGGCAATTTGGACTCGAGAAGACTGCGGAAGTGCAAATGAGCGGAGAAGAGAACGAGATAGAGACAGAGATGGGGAGAGGAGATGGGGGGGGGGGGAGCAGAGAAGAAGATAAGGCATCGGTGTGTAATTATTACATGCACTGGTGTCTTAGGTACTTCACAAAATGACGGCGTGCATTATCATTGTTGACTGCGTGTTGGAGATTATGTTGAGCTCAACGGAGCTTCACACCGGAGCGTTGTTTCTACTATACGTGCGATGCAGAATGATAATACCTTGATTTCAAGCACAATATCACGACAAAGTAACCTAATTATGTTTACGTAAATGTATGCCTATATGCATATATATATATACATATACGCAAATATGGATAGACAGATAAGTAGATAGATAGATAGATAGATACTTCCCTGTGCACTGACTGCATCCCTTTGTGCACAGAAAATGTGAATATACGTTTGCTTTTGAGTTGATAATTAATTACAGCAATTTATGATAAGACTATTCTCACAGAATTAAACAGGAGAGAAAAGCAACGTCAATTTTGATGATTTCTTTTTTCTATTTGCTGCTTCATCTGATGAGCGACGAGTCGATGAATTAAAAAAAAATGATAAAAGACGATCTTAAATAACTACCACGCAAAGGCAAACAACATGATATAAATGATGTGTTTAATATGTCAGCTGCGTCAACTATATTGTTGCACCATCACGAGAGAGAATACTATAGAACTATAGAAAAATAAAAGTGCACTGCTTTCATTTGGTAGGAAGCATCGTTTTAATATTGTCGAAGTGTTTTCAATGAGTGATTAGAGAGTTAATAAAGAAAAAAAAACACATCATAGGAGTTTGACAGGAAGTGCGTAATATGATTGAAGCTTTTTCACCCAAATTATACAATGATTGGAAGGCAAATTTATATCCAAATTCAAACTTTATAGTCGGAACATTTTTATTTGGAAAGCACAATGCCTTTGTCGAACCACGTGTTGACAATTATTCGCCATCTAGTTTCATTCTCATGGTTTGTCAAGATGAAAGTGCATTCCGTTTTTGGAAGCGAATTAGTCAACATTGCTGATTGCAACAACATTCCGAGGTATCTAAAAATAACCGCACACGCCCTAAAAATAAGCGGAAACCGAATCCGACGTGCCATTCGAGTGGACAATACAAAGAGAAAGAAAAAAATGGGGCTATTTATGGGAAGTCGGGTTATTTTCGGACGGCGCGCTCGAGCCGACCATGAGCGATGACGCACGCATGTATAATAAGCCAGGGTTTCGCCAGCGCGCTCTCTTCCATTCTCTAAACTCTTTTCTGGCAGAGCGTGAGGGGGGAAAAAAACCAACAACGACAAAGTGATGTTCTCGTTCGAGCCGTGACAAAACTGTTGCAAAAAACTTACGACAAACAAACAGCCGAAGAATCCGTAGATAGCATTAAAGCGTCCTGGATGGACGATGCGCTGAGGAGCAGAAAATAACGGAAGACAAATATTCTAATAATGGAGGGATGAAAAAGGGGGAGTCAACGAAGAGAGACAAGCGCATAGAGAGCGCGCACCGTATGAAATGCCGTTCAGCAAACCTCAGTGCCGCCGGGATGACGAGTAGGAAATAATTTTGGAATACTCGAAATGAAAAAGGCGGGGAGCAGGCGATGAACTATCGATGTCAGCATCGATAGTCCATAAGTTTCTCGATAGATCGAGGGCAGCATCAATGTAATCTATACCCAACGTTTCTCAGCCTACCTACCAAGTCATCACCACTTATAATATTATTATTATCATCCATCGCACCATCGCATTGACGGAGATGGAAACTCAAATTGAACGCATGTCATATACGATCAAAATCACAATTTCTTTCAAGCAACAATTTGCAGGTGAAAGCAAGATTCTCGCTGTTTTTGTACGATCTTTATCTCTTGAGAGACATGATGTCATGATTGGCCTTGTGTGTGTACGTCTGTCTTTGTTTGTTTGTTTGTTTGTTTGTGGGGGGGGGGGGGGGCTTAAAGTTCTGCATGTAGGCGTTGTCTCGTTCTTACTCTTTCCTAGATAACGGACCTGATACATGGAATGCTTTACCCGACTCCCTAAAGACACGAACATCTTTATTTTCTTTCAAAGCTAGTTCAAAGAAATATATTTTAACTCAATATATTTAGTAAACTAAAGTATAATAATTGATATAGATTTTATTTATGTTTTGGTTTGAAACTATTAGTATCATTGTACTGATATACCGAAGAATAATCATATATTATAAAATGGCCCCAACACAAACATTCAACTCACCTACTGCACTCGCACAGCACTCACTCACATCTTCTTTTCCCCTCTAAAGCATACTATTGTAATGCAGAACAAAAAAAATATCTGTACTTTCTGTGAGAGGCAAACCTGAGTTATATTTCCCAATGAGGCCATCAGCCCAGTCAAGCTATGCTTATGCTGACGGTCTCCTGCTTCCTTATTTAATCAAATGTACTGCCTTATTTGTATTATATGTAACTATAAATGTTTTACAAAGATTTTTGTTATGCATGTAGTATCAACTGCACTTTTGTTTTGTATTGCTCCTTTGTCATTTTGTTATGTTTGGTTTAAATTTGTCACATTGATGTTATTCATTTTTTATTTGATTTGATTTGATTTAAGAAGCAAAATAAATACGAACGAACCCCACGTAGAGTAGTGAATTGTATCATGAGGCCATTACCGCGTTCAAACAGCAAATTGATTTGCGAGACAATGGACCTCTCCAGATTCACAGAATGGGGAAAATGGGGAAACTCTTTCTATATGTAAGGGGATGGCTGCTACACCGGTTACGCCGTTTCTTCGTGATAGGGCAGTCAATTCACTACTTCTGCATGTTTCCGAAAATAACCCCCGATTCACACACATTTGGACGTGGACTGTTTACAAAACACTTAGTTTTCCTTACTCGGCTGACAAGTGATCTTTCCAGCCGTTTTGGTCCACATTTGGTCTGATTTACTGAGGGTTTTATTTTGTTTTTGACTTTGTTTTTTCCAAGGGACTCATGCCATCCCGGACTGATCTAGTTTTTCAGCTCTACAGAAACAGAGCACATTATTCCTGTTAATCCGTCCAACGTGCTTTTTCACCAGACTTCATTTCAATTTTCATGCATGCATAAGCAAAGCACGTGCATCCCCCATCTATCTCTCCAAATAACGACCAAGAAACAAATCAACCCATACCCAGCTGTGTGTGTGTGTATGTGTGTGTGTGTGTGTTAGTGTTATAGGTCATTGAGTTAATCAAACTAGGAGACCCACAAATTACACGCAGATAGTAGAGCAATACACAAACAAATCGTTCGAGCACGGAGTTTCGTGCGATTGGTATGCGCAAAGGACGCCAAGAAGTACTTAGTAGTTTATATTTAGAGCGACGTTCCAGGCAAAATTCCTTGCCAAGATGAAAGAGAGATATTCGGGATGACAAATTGACAAACGCTGAAACGCAAACAAAGATGAACAAGCACTGAAATAGTTGTTATTTTTTTCGATCTTTTTCTTATTCGAAACCAGTCCCTTGTAAAAATATTATAACGATCTAACATCAGCCGACCACCAAAGTTCACTAAAAGTAACGTCAGAATCTTGGTATATCTAGTGGAAATTTTCAATGTTTCCATTTCAGTTCATTATCCCATTTCTCCATGAAACAATGGCATGACATGTAGCAAAATAAAAAGATACATTATATCCAACATGGATGCACAAATTTCCCCTAGAATCGCGAATGCTCGCATTGTAGATGCAGGTTTGACTGTAAAGCACTTTGAGTACCAGGGCGTGGTGGCCATTTTGACTTTATGAATATTATTATCAATACTGTCGTGTTCTTCAAGGTGCAAATTGATATCATCATTTGATCATTATTATTTTTATTGTGGCTACTGTTATTATTATAATCATTATCATTATCATCAATACTATTATCCTTATCATCACTGTCACTGAGGATTCTACAATTATTATTGCTATTGTTATCATCATTATTACCATTATCAGCATCATCACCATCAGCACTGTTAACAATATCATAATTTTTGTCATTATCATAAAAGTCATCATTATAGTTTAGGTGTTGTTGTGGCTGAGTGAATAAAACCACTGACCATCAATCACGAGGTCCGTCGTTCGAATCCCCCTGCAAGGCTGCACCTGTTGTACCCATGGGCAAGGCACTCTGTAGACTCATTGCCTTGGTCTCCGGGGAGCACGTCACTATACCGACGTCCACGGATCATACAGCCCACGAGTCAAATAGTCCACGAGTTATACAGCCCACGAGTCATGCAGCCCATGAGTTCGACATTAAGCATACAAGGTCCACGAGACCGACACATAGAGCCCCGTGCTGTTATGTCGAGTCGAACTCGTTGGTTTGTTTTTACCTAGTGTGCAACTCGTCAGTCGTTTTTCGCATGGGCCTTATTTGCCTTGTGTTGAACTCGTGGGCTGTATGACTCGACGTGGGCTATATGACTCGTGGGTGTCGGTCTCGTGGGATGACCCCGGCCTCCGGAGGGCACCTGAAATTATCTATCTCGTGGTTGTTTGCTCGTCTAGTGACTTTTAATACTTCTTTAGCGGCCACGTAAAACAAATTAGTTCGATCAATTCAATTCAGTTAAAATCAATTCAAATCCAAACCAATTCAAATTCCCATCCACTGTTGCTGTTAGGGCCGTCATTGCTAGTATTACTGTAATTATAATTTTGTGCCGCTTTCGCTTAAAATGTTACTCAGCCCACTATTCCTTTTCACTTTTTATTTTCTTTGATTAGGGTGACACCATAACTCTAGAGGCCTTTAGAAAGGCCGAAATAATTTATGGTGATTATGTACGTTCTATGAGATTATTGCCACATGAAATTGTCGTACCTGGTTGACGAGTTAGACAGATTATTTAGATGTTGTTTTGTTTCTTTGTTTGCGTTGATCGAGGACACTTTTCCCCTCTCTGCGTACACTGTTTGAGATTTCAAAGTCAAATGAAAACTTAGATGCTGTCCAAATTAGTCGGCGAAGAAGAAAAAGGAATCTCGCCTGAACGGGACTGACCATGGCACAAACTATGTAGAACACTATTTTATTGTGACAATTCTCCGTGAGCTGGCATCTATAATTTGTTGCTTTCCGTCAGGGAAAAGACAAGTGTAGACGCAAAATACAGAGGCTCTTAAATTACTGCTACTCAAATTATGAAAACAGATATTTCCTGCAGTAAAAACAAACTATTTATTTCCTCTTACCAGTGCCGGCCCGCTACATCCACCAAAATACTCCAATAACCATATCTGATTAGCTGCAGGTGATGAGAGATTATGCAACAAGAGCTTGACTCCTGTCTTTTTTCTGTTGGCTCTGCCATCATGCCACAAGAGACAGGGAAAAATCAGTAGCTCAATCTTTATTTCCATTCCCTCAATGCAAAATCACATCTTGTGGTTCCAAGTATGGGCCGTGTGCATAGACACGTACGCTTCGTTACTATACTGTCCCCTGCATCTTCGTTGCCAGAGTTGGCATAATCATGGTGGGTTTTTTTTAATAGTCTTAGACGCTTCAGCATCTAGCATTATGCCAGGTATATATTTTTGCCTGTTTGTTTTTTGTTTTTTGCATAATTCTAGCATAATTGTTACAGGAAGGTAATCTCTAATCTTTTGTGCACTGTGGTATACCTTTTTGTTTGTTCGCTAGTTTTTTCCGCTGATTTGTCGATGAAATTGACAACAAAAAGTTGCGAATGACATGTTTTGTGATTTTGTTGTTGTTTTGTTTTGCCGACTGAGTGCCACAGTTGGAAGAAAAGAATTTGAGAACTTTTTTTTTTTTTTTTGCTTGTTAGCTGATTGGGCACTATTTTGTTGGGAAAAAATCAAACATGTGAGGACTTACTTTTTTTTTTCTTTTTTTCTTTTTTGCTTGTCTGCTGATCAGGCACCACAATTGGTTGACATGATGGGACATAATTTCATGGCAATTTAGCATAATTTTAGGCCGCCTCAAGCACAATCGCAATTTTATGATCAGGTCACACTGCACTGCACACATTCTGACAGTGTGAACACAGTGGCCACGCGAGATAAGGCACACACCGTACAAGACTTTAGTGACACAAGCGTTTATCAAGCGCTGCGAGAATTTCAGTTCGTCATGAATCTTTCGTTGATTAAGTTCTTTTTCTTCTTTTTTTATGTCAGATAGGATTAAGGTCCCTTTCAAGGTGTGGGGTTGTTCCTCTTATGAAATACAGTTTAACGAATTATGCAAACATTAACTCTGTTTGTCTGCGAGCAGGCGGGTGTAGACCTCGGAGTGACAATTAATCAAAATGATTCCTACCTGCTACAGCTCATAGACACGCCTGACTGATGTGTCGTATTTAATGTTACCAACCACAGTTATTAGAAACCCCGGCAATGAGCGCTGAAATTAATGATTGTTAGCCGTTATTATTAACAAGCTATCAAAAAGCTTGATCTGGCTGGATTAGCTGCAGTTCTATTGGACCTCTCTTTTAAAGGAGCCATTTTCTAAGCTCCATCATGTTAAAAGGCCATTGACATTGTACACATATACGGTGTTGCTGCCAGGACCGAAATATGTACTCAGATAGGAACCATCGTTCCGACCCCATAGAGGCTCTGGTTTAATACTCCGGCATGTCAATGCATTGTATGTTAAGGAGTGATTCTGGGATATCGTGACAGGTTCAAAATGCATGGGATGTACGCAGCGCAAAATCCAACTAACGGAACGGCGAAGAAGGTTTTTTCTTCTTCTTCTTTTTAAATCTCTGTAAGAAGAACGTTATTGATGTCTGAAGTCTCATATCTTAATGTTTAGTCATTTATTTCACCTTTGCTAATTCATATTATAATCAGCAATTATATACGCGTGGTACTCAAATTTAAGTAAAACGATAGATGTGACCGAAAAGACAGGTATAATCATGTTTACATATAGTCAACAAAATGTGCATCGATTGTAAATGTTGAATGGTCCTGTCATAAATGGATATCCACGGTATTTCTGCTTTGCTGGTGACTGTTCATACACGGACAATGACATTAATTTGTTGGTCCTTTACGAGTATAAAATGATGCGTTCTGGAGCACCGCCGCGCCGTGCAGACTTTTCATGCAGTACTCGAAACATCAACTAATGCAATATTGGTCTATAGATTGTATATTCATCGAAAAATATGAATAATACCTATGTATACATACATATATATGCATGATTTATATTCGTTATCTCTCTCTTCTTCTCTCTCTCTCTTCTTTTCTCTGCATTATCTGATTATCAATCTGTCCTATAATTTCTTCGTGTTTTTCATATCAAAAGTGGATTATCAAAACGTAGAAAATATATTAACATGTAGCAAGTACTGAAATATGAAATGATTGATAGCCCATTTCAGATCTATCTGATACAATTTTTTTCTCTAGGGTCCAAGATTAATCAGCCAATATCAACTATACTCTATGTTTACTTTGTTTACTAAAACATCTTTTACAATATGCACAGTATTTTGTACTGTCATGTGTTATTAATTCGTATATTCAAAAGTACTAGCTTAATCTTGAAAGAGTCCCTAAAAATGTTATACATATAAACATACACACATAGACACACACACACACACACA
Source organism: Diadema antillarum (assembly GCF_040938485.1). Lineage (NCBI taxonomy): Eukaryota > Metazoa > Echinodermata > Echinoidea > Diadematoida > Diadematidae > Diadema > Diadema antillarum. The sequence continues at coordinate 4,102,266 of NW_027271172.1, forward strand.
CACATGTTAGCATGTATAATCTATTTAGGTGCTCGATTTGAAAATGCAGGCACTTCTGAACTGGTTGGTGTATGATGTCTCGTGTGACACGCAAGTGCAGAAATGATAATGCTTCGCACCTTCGGATTGTAGCCGCCCCGCCTCTGTTCGCCAGCCTCCGGGACAGCAGAAATTTAGCACGAAGTAAATGTAACAGTAGCCGCGGGGCAGCGAGAAATTTTGTTGACAATGTGAACATCAGACTAGAAAAATACACGCCACGGAGAGCGGGGTTGTTCGTAGAATGCAAAAAAAAAGGATATAAAATAATAATAATAGTAAGAAACAGTAACACATCGGTAGCCACCCGAGGAAAAGCGAGATGAAAGAAGTATGGATAGAGAGACAGATACATAAGGGAATATATAGAAATAGCAGAGAGAGAGAAAAAGCGAGAGTGAGATATGGAAGAAAGAGAGAGAGAGATAGATAGATAGATATAATAGTGTAAGAGATGGGGAGAGAAAGAGAGAGAGAGATAGTGTGAGAGATGGAGAGAGAGAGAAAGAGAGAGATTGAGGGAGAGATTAAGTTAGGAAGGGAAAAGTACAACTCAGATCAGCAAATAATCTATTCAGTTCTCAACCACTTCCAGCAAGGGAGTTTTTTTTTTATATTTCCTTTCATTGTTTCAGATTTTGATTCGAATGTGGCATGACTTAAATGGGATATTGAAAAATTATGCACTGATGTTTTCCTATACCCTTCTGTTTAACGATTTCGGTCCTAAGGTAATTGGAAACACGTATGCATACACTGACACCGAACGTAAATTAATTTTGTAAGATAAGATATCAAGGTAAGAATGTATGTATATACAAAAAAAAAAAATGTGTATGTATGTGTGTGTATTTATGTGCTAGAATACATGCTCAATCATAGAGAATGTACAATGTGCACACGGTTATCACAGAGCAATCAGTTGTACACACATTTTCAACACAAATAAGACTTGGTTAGCTTTGAAAATCCGTGCGGCCACAGGAGCAAATGTTTTACATCAATTACACTTCCGTCGCTATAAAGGAGAAATGCGAATATAATATTAACCCTTTTGTTGTTCTGTTTCTTTTATACGTTTTCATCCCACTTCAGGTTTTTTTTTCACACATTTTATTATATCAGACATGATTCATTCTAAAGCAGGTACAATCATATACTTTCGTACACAAGCACAAACACACTCATTTGCACACACACACACACACACACGCACACACGCACACACATAAATATAATATGTATATACATGAATATACAGTTTCCGAAGTTGACACCTCTAAATGTAGACATTTTCCTTCATTCATTCTCAAAGCCGAATCCCCTTAAACTTTATGGTACAGCTTCTTCGCACTATGTGCACTTTCACCACAAGGTCACCGTTAGGCAGCGTTACCGACATTCCAGGTTTTAACAAGATTGGTTCATCACTCGTAAAAAAAAAAAAAATTAAAAAAAATCTGTTTTAGGTCTTCATAATTTTCGAGTACACGTAAGGCAAAGATTGTATCAAGAATTTTACAAATAGAAAGTGAGCAGTGATATGAGATGAAATTATGTATTTTTGGACCTGCTCACACTGAAGATATTAAACTTATTTAGCTCCCTTCCCTTTCCTTTCTTTTTTGTGCAACTATATATACCTTCCGGCTTACGACGAAATGTTCAAACCGGAAAATCATACTTCGTGCTGACTTGCTTATCAGAGCTAGAAGACCCCATGTAACATAAACAAAAGTGAAACGAGCACACGACGTGAAATCGTTTCTTATTTTCTCTGGTCGGAAGAGTGAGAGATGGAAAATGAGAGAGAGAGAGAGAGAGAGAGAGAGAGAGAGAGAGAGAGAGAGAGAGAGGGAGAGAGAGAATGAGAAGACTGAAGCAAAAACAACATTTCGTTTTGGATGTTTGTTTATTCTAGTGAAATGTTCAGCGGATTGAAAAGGCGGTGCCAACTTAAGCGGTAGAGGGTGCCCGTGCCGACCGCGCCCCATTCATTGCGTACTGTTCCGACTCGGCGAGAGGACCCGCTCCGGAGCCGACGGCTTAAACCCGAGTCCTGAAGGGGAGAGAATCGCGCGGAAAGAGCATCAATACATGACTTTTTCCGTCACCGGAAATCAGGCGAAGAGGTTCGGCGAAGGTTTGGAAGCTTGATTAGCGATGGTAATGAAGTGTGGCCCCAAAGAAATTTGCTGCGCGTCTGGATTTTTGTTTTGCTATTTTCTGCCTCTTCTTCTTCTTCTTTAGTTCTTCGTTGTGTTTTTTTTTTTCTCTTCTTGTTCTTTGCTTCTCTGGCAAAGTTTTGTTTTTGCATCCAGAAGTATGGGAGAGACAGTCATCGACAGTAAGAGACAGAACAATGAAAGAGACACTCAGAAAAAAACTATCGAGACAAAAGCAGAAAGGCCGGAAAGCTGAAGGGGATTAAAAACAGAAAGATTTATCGTGGGGATAAGAGGATGGTAACAGTCCAACATATAACTTTAGCGTGATTATGAATATGATACTAGAAAGCAGACTCTCCACAAATTACTAACAGCTGACTGAAGGCTAAGAAAAGAAAGCAAGCAACTTCACCTCTTCTCGTACAACTGTACAAGCTAGCCCCTCCACGATAAGGTCTAATCACTTCATAGTGACTTAATACATATCATATACATGTAATTAATACTTATGATGGTCTGACCCCTTATTATTATCTTTCTGAGCCCTTCCCCAGACATAATCCTGTCCTGGCTTTGCGACCTGCCCCTCAATTTCCCCTTTCCCAGTCACATACTCATTCTTAGAAACAATGATATGGTCAACTTTCTTTCTCTAAATGCAGCTTCATACTTTTGAAACAATCTCCCCATTAGAATTCGAAATTTTCTAACTCTGTACACGTTTTTTTACAGTAAAGTTGAGGACATGTCTTTTTGTAATCTTATGTAGTCTGTAACGTAATATGTTATTATTTCTACCTTTCTTTTATGGTCTCCTTTCTCAAACGCTTAGAGGATTTGGCAATTTGTGGTGTAGAAAATGTAATGACGATGATAATGATGATGATGATGATGATGATGATGATGATGATGATGGTGATGATAATTATGGTTATTACTATTATCATCATCATCATAATTATTCTATACGTCATACGTCTTTAGCAGTACAGACTAATATTATACCGTTGTTTGAAATGGTCCCCGGTTTGTAAAAACAAAAACAAAAACAAAAACAAAAAACAAGGAAATGTAGGCAGCTTTCTTGTCAATAGATATATCCCTTACCATCACACAAATTAATTTTTGTCTCGTCGTGGATAAATCATGTACTTTCTGAATGTAATCCATGCAGCTCACAATGTACTTGATTACATCAACCTTTGGCTACAGAGCCATTAGATACCGCAATTATGATGTACCTGAAATATTCAGTGCCGGTATGCCATGCACGATAATGGTGCTTAGTATGAAAAGGTTGTTATCTAAATTACACCTTGATTAGGGGTAATAGAACCTAATGCACAATGCATGATATCCATCTGTTGCTCCAATTTAGGTGTAACTACTTTGTCACCTTCTTAGAAAGAGAGGGAGGGGGAGAGGGAGAGAGAAATATATAGTATATAGACAGATACATGAGAGAGCGGAAGACATGGAGACAATGAACCACAAAGAAGAGAGAATGAGAGAGAGGGAGATGGAGGAGAGAGATATGATATTGAAAGAAAGACCGAAAGAGACTATCAATGTATGGGCAAAGGAAGTTTGGAAAATACATGAAAATTTATCGGCAGCTGCTCTTAATATTTCTATGTCAAGCATCAAGAAATTATCTCCCCTCTGATGCTACAAACTCAAACATGCTTTAAACTCCAAACGCCATCAACAATCTTATTTATGTTTTAATGGGTCCATTTTCGATCGCAATCTATTCCAACCATTCTCTAATACCTCCTCCACCATGATTAAAAAAAGGACATCACACTGTAAATGTTTTTTTTTTTTTTGGGGGGGGGGGGGTAAGGGGGTTTTCTTACGAGAAACCAGTCGTTTATACGCACAAATAATCAATTAACGACATGAGGTGTGACGCAACAAGAAATAATACTCATTTTTTTCAAATGTTTTCATTTAAACTTGATTTTAAATCATCATTAGTGATCTTTATCGAGTATTAAATCTCGGTGATGCCCAGAAATGACAGAAATGTGTCGCACACCATACATCTATAGTATGACCGCACCTGTTACAAGATTTCACACCCAGTTTATCGCTGTAATTATTATCTTATTCTTTAAGATTATATGGAGGCTTTCTTGTAGGTAAATGATATTAAAAACTATGGAAATATTAGCAAGTGCAGATATTGGAGCAAAAACTGTTTATAATATCTCTGATTTCCTTGGTATAACATACAGTAATATGTTTTAATTAATGGAGATTTTGTAGCTGTTATTCTTTATTCCATTTTGCAAGGAGTAACACAGCAATTGTTTTGTTCTCCCTTACTATACTTATCAAAAGTGTAGCGTATCTTGAAGCAATGACTTCTCTGCGATATTCGGATATTTGAAGAGTTTAAATAATCATAGGCCTATTCTTTTATCTGAGTAAATCAGGTTAAACGGTTCCTTTTTGTGAAGTGTATATGTGTGTGGATCTAATGCATACGGGAAACAGCTATAGATTTTGCTTATGGGACCCCAGACCTACATGTTTCTTTCCTTATTACATTCCTTTGTCTGTGTCTACAAATTTCAAAATAATGTACATTTTCCGTAGCATCTTATCCATAGTTGAATAAAAGATAATACTTAAAATCAGGAATGTTACAAGACTGGATGTAGGATGCAAATGCAAAAACTACATGGTAGCCTAACGGACTCCCTGCTTCGCTCCTTCAGATATTTCAGTAATATCAGTCTGCAAAATACATTTCCTATATACGAAAGTCACACCGTGCTATCTAGACTTGTTCCACACTTATATGGCAATAACGTGACAACCGTGTACTTCCTTCCTTTCCAGACCGGTGGGGGGGGGGGGGGGGGGGAGCAGAACAGAAGCGCTGAAGTTACATCCAACTAGGAAGACCCCTCAATGTCATACACACACACACATACACACACACACGCATGCGTGTATAGGCCCGCAGAAAGCTCAACCACCGGTAACGCGTGCTTATTCAAGCACGCATTCTTCGATCACAGTTCGATTTTTGTTCTCTTCCTTGACTGCAAAACAACAAGAACTAAAACTCACCACTTATCAGATCGCGCGGAAGGCGAATGGAATCTCACCAACTTTCCCCTTTACGACTTGCAATGCTAATTCATGTTTCTTTTGCCTACGAAATGAGGCGCGATTCTCATTTCGCCTGCTTCGCACGGCAGACAGCCGACAGGCAGACAATCTTGCTGTTTTCAGAAGGAACGAAAAGGTGTTTTCAGGAAGGGCAGCTGAATTTCCACATACATGACATTGCATTAGCACATCCACAGCATTTAGTTCTGGAAACTTCAGGGAAATAAAAGGATGGCATTTCGTTGTGGGTCCATTTAATCTCGGGGAAACGTACTTTACTTTGTAAGGATAGTGCAAAGTTAAAAGTGTGAACTTTGTGGACTATTCCCTTGGACGTCGTCATCGTATCATTGAAAATCTCCCGTATTAGTAAACTATAGTGGTTCGTGCGTACGTGCGCGTGCGCGCGCGTGTGCATAAGTTGGTCTGTATGTATGTATGTATGTATGTGACCAGACAAATACCTCGAATGATATGCACAGAGCTGAGTGGTAAGAGACAAAATATTTAGAATCATAAACACTCCCTCAGGTAAAAATACATAAACAGCCCCTTCCCTTTTTTTTTTTCATGCAAATCATTTTCCTGATTTGTTGAGTATTACTACTTACTAATTTGATTAGATCACCAAAATAAGTCGACTGCAGCAACCAGAAAATCAAATCATGACGGTAAACATATCGTTCTCACCCGGCGGCCATCAAATAAACAAAATATAAAAAAAGAGGAAAAATCAAAATGAACAATGGTGCGCCCTCTACAATCATTTAACGCACATCTTAGAACTCTCGCCTAAGGGGAAGGGGGGGGGGGAGGGATGTTGAGGAGAGGCGGATTAAGTGGTCATTTGTGCATATTTACTTTGCACTATTCTAAATGCAATTCTTATTCAGAGTGTACCGCGTTTTTCACCTCTGTATCGAGAATTACAAGAAGGTCTGAGTTTAATAACATCACTTTGTCTTCTGTTCTGTTTCCTTTCTTTCTACATCTTCGCAAGATTACGATCTCTACGTGGCTATTAAGGCGCCAAAGGTTATACACCCGCCCGGTCTTATAGCGACTGCTGATTTTCATTCGCCCCGAAGCAAGGGCAGAGTACAGTAATATGCGGAATGCAGCAGGAGGCGGGAACTCGCCTTATTTTCCAATTTGTGGATGCCTCGAACAAACTTGGCGCGTCTCGAATGGATCGCATGTGGCGTCGGTGCATACTTCCTGTCGGAAGACCAACCTCACCCCTTCCTCGTCCAATCCATTTCCTCTTCTAGATTAAAAATAGCGTCATATGATCTTAAAATATATATTATTTCATACCTTTTTCAGATTCTTACCACCACTGAACTTTTCATCATCTTACTTATTGTGATCATCTGAATGTACTTGAGCCATGGTTAAAAAAATGCACAATCCAACTGAGTTCCTCACTGAAACATACATCGAATTTTAAAACCAACAACAACAAAACATGTTGGACATTTTGGATCACGTGACCCATCTGATTTTGCTGCAGACCGGAGTACAATTAACACGAGGTTTGTTTTGAGTTCCCGATCCTTCCCGATCTGAGAAAACGGCCAAATCGTGACGAGAACGGCATAATAGAACAGGGGCTTTACTTTACTTTACTTACGATCGTTTGTTGATGGTATGTATATTTGTTGGGAGTTTAATTCTTGTATAATTTCTAGTAATTTCAAAGACAGACAGCAAATCCTAATGTTGGGTGAAATTCAAAAATAGATTTTCCTTACGACAGTTATCTTTGCCTCGACAGAATTGCTCTCAATACAATCAAACAAGTAAACAAACAAGCAAGCAAACGCAGTTGTCCCTTCTCGTGCTGGACACTAGAGAAAATTTACACAGATGCGTCTCGAATTTTTGACATACGATGAACAAACTTTTGTAAACAAGTGGAGAAAAGAAAACAGGACACGGTCTGAATTCACCTTCTTGCATTCTGTCATTACGACGCACCGTGCAAGTACCTGTCTCGTTCTAATAGTGTACCTTGCGCACATAATGCGTAATGTCATTAGACCGATTTGCATTTGTGTGGGAATTGTGGGTAATACGCGTCCACTAGTGTCTCTTGACTTCAGGTAAACAAGGGGGCCGATGGGAGAAGTACGCTTGGTCACTTTGGGGTAATTTCATTAGCCCCCGAGAGCTGCAAACTTCAATTTGTGGATTAGGAGCACACGACTATTTTTTCCCTCATTCTCGGCAAAAGTTATGTTTGGGAGCTCATGGGAAATGATGATGCCAGAATGGATTAGAATAAGCAATATATCACTTGCGAAGAATTGTGGAGGGGGGGGGGGGGGGGGGGGGTTCGCCGACTTTGTAATTTAATCATGCTTGGGGAAACGCAATCTCAGTTACAAAAAGGTTTCAGTTTTCAACAAACCCATTCATCAGCTAAGCAAACACGACAATATTGATCGCCGTCTTATTTCCTCCATTGAGAAAAAGAAAGTACCATAAGATACTGAAAACGCAAGTCCAGTTCTCTAAAAACCAAACTTTGTCTACTTTGATTTAAGTAAGAATCTCCAACAATGTTTATGTTGAGGCATGTAACGACAATTCCCATGAATTTATATAATCATGATCGTCTATTTTTCTCCTCCTTTGTGCACTTGTATTTGCATCATGACCTTATCATGACTTTTTTTTAGTGGATGCTAAGCAGTTGTTGCTGAGGAAGAAGCGTCAGGAACCGTCCTTGAGACCGACGAATTGGAGTCCCACCCGAAGGACTAGGCACGGGAATGAAGTACCTTGCCCAGGGGGCACGACGCGACGGCCGCAGGCAGGGCACTCGAACCGCAGACCCCGGATTGACAGTCGACTGACATCCACTGACCCACAAAGGGCTGTGTGGTTTAGTCTGTACCATTGAATGTAAGATAAGCAGTAACAGTATACTCTTCCTTTTAACTATAATGGTTTGTCATGGCAAGGCGTTGGGTGTATTCCACTGCGTTACCAAGGGGGAAATAAGAAGGAAAATGGAATTTTGGCAATTGTCACGCATTTTTACTTAGCAGTGGTTGGAAGAAATTATACGTACGAAATTCAGCTATTGTCAGAGTCCAGCAAAGTCCGTGACATATACTTTTATGCGCGCGTTAACTCATGACCATCGAGATAAGATTTCATTCTGGATAAAGGTCTGCGCATGCTCGAAAACACTCACTTGCCCATACCGTGCACTACACAACTTTCTCATTTTTTCCCTTTTTTCCATCTGCATATTGGTGATTTGCATGAAGGTTTCCGGGCAGAATTACTTTATCTATATTCGCCAAACTCGATGAGCAGCACTTGAATTAGAAGATGTGGAGGGCTTTTTGATGGGAAAAAATAATATTGAAAAGAAAAAAAAATCTTACAACCTTTGGGATATAGTGTTGGATGAAATTAAACATTAAGGAGATTCGCTGAAATCGGTCATGACAGGAGGAGATCTCGAGAAAACCCGAGAAAAACATGAATTTCTACCAGATTTTGGCCGCACTGTAGGGCATTGAGAGCACACGGGTGCTCCACACAGAACCCTTGGGAGGATCGAATTCGTGTAATGTAAGAGCCTAGGGTGTAACTGTTGAAATAGGTCGAAACTTCAGCGGGGATATACCCTCCTACCGCACAATGGAGTGGAAACAAGAAGGAAATCCCTCGACAGTGTAGCCTTTGTCAAGGCATCTTCGCCTATACACTATTCTGTCAAATTTGGGTTCCCATCGATTGTTCTTAACATGCTGGTAAGAGTGTATTGAAATACTGGCCCTCGGGCTGTCTTGGCAGTGAGGAGTGCAGCTCAGAACGCCTTGAAATAAGGCTACGGATGCCCTCGCAGAGCACAGAGGGTTATCCGGTTTGCCATTCGCATACAATAATTATGCCTTCCCATTTAATCTTCCAGAGTACCATAGGACGTTCTAAAAACATGCACATCGCACATTTCTCTCTCTCTCTCTCTCTCTCTCTCTCAACACACACACACACACACATACACACACACACACACACATAATGTATATACATGTATCATTATATTTATAGATATAATATACATGATTGCATATAATATGTATGTATATACATACATATATATGCATACATACATATACATAAAACATACATACAAACACAGAAGGATTGAGAGGTTATATGTCACATAAAGTAAATTCAGAAAAGTTCTTGGTGTCATGACTGCAGTGTCTTTATTGGTTCTTTTTATAAAGAGTTTGATTATTTACATTCTTAAAGGGACATAATTATCTCTTTTTATTCACCGATCAATTTTTACAGCAGTCATTAAAGGGTAGACTCATTGTTTAAGGTTTTATGGAATACGATGAGAGAGTTCATACGTGTATGGTGATCCAGAAATGAAGACGTCTCATGGTCTTCAATCTACGGGGCTATCAGAGGTTCCTGCATTACGCTATGCCTCCTGAATTCCTTTCCTTTCCTTTCTTTACGCGTTTCTTTATTACCTTCCGAAAATCCAGTTGCCTCGTTACATCCACTCTAGGCCAGCTTTTTAAGAGATTAATCTCCAACAGAGGATTTCGGGCAAGACTAAGAAAGACAGCAACACTTCCTATGTACTGTAAAAGATTTGTCATTGTTGAACGAGTTCGCAAAAGTCAATTACGGATGGGTTTAGTGCCATTTGTGGTATGTTTGCCTTAAAAATGATTAAAATTACAAATACTAATAAGTGAAAGGTGTGTAATGTGACTATATAGACATAACTATCTCTAACAGTAATGAGGTCACAGAGCAAAACATATTTCTGCATTTTCTCAGCACCTTTATATTTACATAAAGGTTGACCTTATTCGTCTTGAGTGGCCCAAATATTAGTAACAAAAAAAGACGTTATTTGAACCCGTCACTTAGCAACGTAGCCCGGACAGGTGTCTACAGACACCATGCCTCTCAGGCACTGAGTTATATGGTGTCTTGTAAAAAAAAATGGCTGCTCGTGATGTAGCGATGAAATATCAGACATTGAGTCTCTTTGAGATACATGCATTTCCAACGTGGCATTCTTAAGATGTGGGATGAGCGAGAGAAAAGACATTTCGTGGGCTCTTTAACTACGCCAGCTATCTCCATCACATTCCTTCCGTCAAATTGCCGAAGATGCGGTGTAATACGGAAACCGGAAACATGCATGGGGGTAATGTGCGACGCGCGGCTGATCGCTGACTTTGCCTGCTTTACTTTTTGGTGATGAAAACGACACCGTGATCGGGGGTAAGCGAAACTCGCCCCTGTGTGTTTGCGGAGCTTCCGCTAGCTGACAGAGGTCTCGCAGGGAAATGAACGGATTTTTTTTTATTTCAGCTAGGAGTGTCTTTCTCAAGCTGCTTAGAATGTTTGGCAAGAAGTACCTATTCAAGAGCATTCCCCCAACCATGGTGATGAAAAGACTTCAAGGAAAACAAAACAAAAATAGGAACGATAACACAGGTCGTCGCCATTTTTACGACGCATATTGAAGGTGAAAATATTTGCCCGCTTGAGCGAGCACATTCATGATGAATTATGCATGATAATGGATACAGTACCGTGACCACAAATTAATGCGAAGCGGTGTAAACTTAAGATAAAAGCTAATGTGAGCGGAAACATAGGCTACTTTTATTGCTGCAATGAAAGTACATGTACTCTCACCGAAGAGTTCCATCAAAAAGAAGAACATAAAGGCAGGAAAGAAGAACAAAAACAAAAGCGTGATTGTGTAAATGCACACAGCACGTTTCTCCCGAACTTAAACGCCATGCAGTACCATAACCACGCACGGGTTTATGGCGTTTTCGAAGTGCCACAAGCAGCTGCTGTTAAATCGCATTGAGACGTGGACGTTTAATTATACGGCTAAATGGCCAGACAATCTGCATGCCAGCTGGCTACAGTAATAGACCCTTTCGCCGTGACACCATACTTGGGCAGTATAGCAAATTACTTATAATTAGGGTTAAGGTCAAGCATGCTCTGATCACCATCAAAGGTACCCCTTTTATTACCTCGTATCTTTGACTGTTATATAATATAAAGATGCTTGTCTATCTGTTTTAATTTTGTTGTAGAGTCCCTCCAAATCAGTCCCTCGAAATATGGCGCCATTTTGTGAACGAAGTTATAAGGAAAGCGATGCAAGAGCGAAATGTCTGTGTTGTACTCAAATAATAATAATAATAATAATTGATATGATTTATATAGCGCCAAATCCACTCTGCAGAGTGCTCTAGGCGCGGAAGGAAGAGAAAGTGACGAAGTAAAAGACATACAAATATCAAGTACATGTAATGAGTAATCAAATTGAGGCTTTAAACAAGTGAGTTTTTAGACTGCTTTTAAAGGAGTCTGATGAAGAACAATTTTTAACGGCTGAAGGTAAGTTATTCCATAAGGTGGGAGCAGCATGGCCAAAGGCACGTGTGCCCCATATTGTAGTGAATCTTGGAATTATCAGAGAACCGGAGTTGGATGAGCGTAAAGATCTAGCAGGGATGTAATTATGGAGTAAGTCAATGTTATACTGAGGAGCAGCGCCCTGAATGCAATGAAAAGTCAAAAGTAAAATCTTAAAAATAATGCGATCTTTGACTGGTAACCAATGAAGTGATCTCAAAATAGGGGTGATGTGAGTGTGCTTCTTGGATAGTGTGATGATGCGTGCTGCCGCATTTTGAAGCCTCTGTAGCATGGAGAGCTGAGTTTGTGGTAAGTTAAATAAGACAGAGTTTCCAAAATCGAGCCTAGAGGATATCAAGGCATGGACTAATTTTTCGGTAGAAGAGCGGTTCAAATATTTTCTAATGAAGCCGATATTACGAAGTTGGTATCTTACAGATCTACAAATGCTAGAAACTTGATGAGACATAGTCATATTACAATCTAGCATTACACCCAGGTTGCGACAGGTTTGGGACACACTAATTGACATGCCGGAAAAAGAGATGAAATTAATGTCAAGTTTACCTAATTGTGTCTTCGAACCAAACATTAAAAACTCAGATTTATCCGTATTCAATTTCAAAGAATGTGAGTTCAGCCATGAATAAACATCGTTCATTGCATTCTCAAGCTGACTCAAAGCATGTAAGGCATCGGCCTGGTTAGGTTTGAAAGACAAATACAATTGAATGTCGTCAGCGTATATGTGATAATTAATTTTGTGCTGGCGCAATATGTGTCCCAGGCTAATAAGATAGATGGAAAACAAGGTGGGCCCGCCCACAGAGCCCTGTGGAACACCGCATTTGAGAGGCATATCATTTGATTTACAGCTGTTGACATACACTGCCTGTGAATGGCATGAAAGGTAAGATTTAAACCATTCGTATGCCTGACCTTTTACACCAAAAGATTGGAGGGTGTTTAACAAAATTGCATGATTAACAGTATCGAAGGCGGAGGACAAATCAAGTAAAATCAAAGCAGTGACATTTCCACGATCCATTTCCTGTAGGATGAAGTTCGACACATTGAGGAGAAGGGTTTCTACACTATGGTAAGGACGATATGGACAATGGATGAACAATCTTTTATCAATACAGTGGGGACTGGATCTAAAGAACGAGAAAGAGATTCTATAGAATCTGTTTGGTGGTAATTTCGGCGTGCGTGTGCCGGCAACAAGACGTTCCTCACCAAACCCCATACTGGTCTGCTGGTGCCCAGAGGACCAGGCGACAAGTTGATGAAATATACGCTCAGAGTCTGGTTAGGGGTAAGACACCACCAAGGAATAGGTAGAAGAAAAAGAAGAAGTTGGAGAAGAAGAAAGAAAGAAAGAAAAAAAATCCTCGTTGAGCCAGATCATTATCAAATGTCAGGGAATGCTTTGCTGGCAGCGAAAACCGTCTGTCTCGGATTAGAAAACATACCACACTTTCAATCAGCGTAATCACATTACAGCCGTCGGGCTGCACGACATACTATAATCTTGATGCTATAGGAAGAAGAGATAGAGAAAGGAGATATAGAGAGAAAAAGAATAAGAGAGAAGAGGGCAAGGCCGAGAAGACATAGGATTATGTCGTTGCCCTCTGCTAGATTTTTCAACTTGACGATCAAATTCATCTCGCGCTAATTTGGACGCTAGACATTTTTCTGTCCAATCAACGAAAAAAAATATCCAACAGAGAGTCACAGGGACGTCCCACGTGGCCTTCCCCTTTTCTTCTATTCCCCATCCCCCATTCCTCCTTTCTTCTCTACTCTTCATCTCCCTCAGACGAATCCTCTAGGCATTTCCGGTCCTTGAAAACTATTTCCTCAATAGTTCATATTGTCTCGTTATCTTTACATTATTTTTGATTTTATGTTTTAATAGCTCTTGCTACCATCAAAGTCAAATGACATAAACATGTCATATATATATATATATATATATAGCAATAATAATGTCACAACGAAGGAATGCATTAAATGCAAATCTTGATTTTAATGATTATATATATATATATATATATATATATATATATATATATATATTTAACATGCTTGTGGCCATCACCTCCTCCGTTGTAGATGGTATCGAAAGAAATGGCAATCGTTTACATCATCTTATAATGTCACTCTCGTTGGTAGTTTATTTACCACCTTTGTCCTATAGTGCTCTCAAAAAATTGACTTTATTGCTGTTTTGTTTTTATTTCAAAAATATTCTGTTTTGTCAGCCTGGGTATTTGGTAAGTTCAGTTTCTTGATTGGTTGGCGCACCTCACAGAATTATACTGTTGCATCTTGTTTTAAACTAGAACAATGTAATATCGTCACTCACCAGCCTGTAAGAGGGCATTCAAGCTTTTTTTTTTTGCGACATACGTTGATGTACAGACAGTTTCCAATGATATGAGTTTCATTTGAAGTTTTGTTCATTTCCATCTGAGAAGATGGCTAGATAGCCCATATTCAGCTACACTAAGCTGGTCTTCCATGGGGTCCAGTTGGAAGTGAGGTGGGACCACTTCACCGGGTTAAACACCCTGCTCTTTGCTATAAATGAATGAAGCGGGATCTTTTACGTGCATGAGTTGTGACTCTCTCACACACGGGACCTCCATTTTATGTCCTATCCAAGGGACAGAGTGTTTTGCCTCTTGCTAGAGGGGACGGTATGTTTACACACAACACTGCTCAGTCCAGAGTCGGGTTCGAACCGGGGCCGCGTGATCGTGAGGCAGACGCGCTACCGACTGAGCTAACCCACCGCCTTATTGAAAGTATTACTATTGAAAACATTGAGGGAAAGGCAGTACGAAGCTGAAAGAGTTTGCAGGGATGGACTGTGAGATAGCGGGCTAATAGGAGAGGTAAACCGTAGGAAAGATAGCCCGCCCCCCTAAAAAAAAAGTTTTATTGGAAGACATAAATCGCATATTTATACATGTTGAATGCTGCCTTTGTCTGAATAATGTTAAAGTTATATTATCCATGTTTTGCAGATGTAAGACATTCTTGACATTTTCCGGAAAAAAAGAACGTTGTATCCATCAATAGATCAAGGATGTCATGTTTTTCAGACTGCATTATTTCGTTGAGGAGGCAGAGAAGAAGGACAAGAATCATCTTGCAAGGACAAATAGTTAGAAAGAAGATAATGAATGAGATAGTCATGAAAGAGATGAGATGGAGGAGGAGGACAGAAGGACGGAAAGAACAGACGAAGGTGAAAAGGAAATTTGATGTGAGCGAGTGTGTGTTTTTGCACCCTTCTGTTCTCTCTTGTCCAAAAAGATCCTTATCACACTTTACAGGTTTTTTTTTTACAGTTTGTGGCCTTTTCTCGCCACATCCAACATGCATTTCCAACCACGTTTTCAAAAGCAATCGTCGGACGCGATGTTTTGTGAGCACGCATTCCGCAATACATCATAAATATGACTTAATCTGCAAGTCTACACGCACCTCCCTGTACTGTTTTGTAAATAATTTTCTACATCTCCATCCACGTCACCCATCTCCCCATCCCCCCCCCCCCCCTTATACTTCTCCGACATCCTTGTTCCACCGTTCATTATCCTCTTTGCACGATGTAGCCATCCGGTGAACACGCGTTCCCACCGGCAGTACGCTGTCGGCACTAATTTCTCAAAACACGCGCAGAATGGTATCACCTGTGATTACTTGTTGCGTAGGCCACTTCAAGTTTTCCCTATGCCAGTGTCGTAAGGAGAAGGGTGTAATTAGTTCTCCATGCCTACTCATCCTCCGGCGTTGTCGTAACCAATGGCTACAGACGGTGGGATGCGGTGAATGCACCCTTTACTCTGCTCTCATCGGCTCCCTTAGAAAGGTTTATTATCATTATCATTATTTGGAAAACATTGCAAACTGCATTGATACATTTCAGCATGGGATTTGAGATATTAATGATGGCAGCATTCCATGGAGGGGGGGGGGGGGGGCTCGTGTTATCTTTAATGCGATGTCTGAAAGATTGGTCACCATTACTTTATTGAAGTTAATCAAACAACAACAAAGGAAACACTGAAAGACGTAATAACAACACAATGGAAATAACAAGGGAATCATTACGTCAATACGTAACCCGGAACAAAACGTATAAATGAACATTCGACTAATTGCTAAAAACGGGTAGATGTGATATCCTATTAGAGTTTTTGCGGCAGAGAAACAATGTGTTCATAGTCCTGTAGTCGAATATTAGTAAGTTATGTACTGTTAGTTTGTTGTAAATGGTACAGCCATTGTATGTGGTTTATATAAAAACACTGCTCGCAGTATAGGTCAAATAACTTTCAATGCTGATGATATCGTATAAAAACGTAAAGAGAGTACAGCAAGTAATTTGGTTTTGATGTTTTAGATGAGTTCATTCTCTCCAGATGAACAAGTAATAAAAAGTATACATCATGAGCATACATGTTACTGCGGTAATGTTATGTCTGTTCTGTGACGGAATATTTACAGGATTATACATTATGCGAACAATATATATATATATATATATATATATATATATATATATATATATATTTATATATATATATGTATATATATATATATGTATATGTATATATATATGTATATGTATATATATATGTTTACATATATGTATATATATATATATATATATACATATATTATAGATTACGATACTTCTACTTGAATGTGACTGAAAAGAAAAAACTAATTTTGCCATTTTTTTAATCTGAAATCAAGTCTGATCTTCAAATATGACAAAGAGTTTTGATGACGAAAAATAAAACTATTTAGAGTTTATGTCTTCAAGCCCTTGTCACCAGCTTCATATCAGCAGTAGATAAAAAGTGCGAGTTGGAAATAATGAAGTTTTCTCGTCCCAACATGGTAAATTGTCAGGCCCATACATTATACAATTGTATTATTGGTGTAATATCTTCAGCATGGTAACATTATAATTTGATTATTATAGATTACGATACTATTACTTGAATGTAACTGAAAAGAAAAACGCCGATGTTGGACATTTCTTCATCTGAAATCAAGTCTGGTCTTCACATTTTACATCATAAATAAGATCAAAAATTTTAAAGATGAGAAAAGAACGGCACTATTTAGAATGTATGTATTCAAGACCTATAGTCACCATCTTCATATCAGCAGTAGGTAACAAGTAGGGTTAATGACGTTTTCTTATCACAATCTGGTGGATTGACATCGAAAACCGGAATCGTCAAGATGGGGTTAGGGATGCAGAAGCACACATCCTCTCTTCTCCTCCCCCTCCAACCCCCACCACCTTAGTGTGTTTGTTTATTTGTTTGTTTGTTTCAATTTTATACCTGAGAAGACGGCTGGATAGCCCATATACAGCTGCACTCTAGATGGTCTTCCATGGGGTCCAGTTGGATGTCAGACGGGACCGCTTCACCGGGTTATGCACCCTGCTCTTTGTGATGAATAAATGAAACGTGCATGAGGTGTGATTCTCTCATATCCAAGGGACAGAGTGGTTTGCATTTTAATGGAGGGGACGGCATGATTACACACAAAATTGCTCAATTAGACTCGGGAATCGAACCTGGGCCCTTCGGAACTGGAGGAAGACGCGCTACTGACTGAGCCAAATAAGTTAAGTTATACAGGAGCCTCTGTATAGTGTGTTTGAATGTTATGTACATGTGTCTAAATTCCTGGCCTGATTGAAGTTCTCGGAGCTTAACCCGTTGAGGACGAGTCCAGAGTATACGATCGGGCAGGTGTCTACGGGAAATGCGTGTTGTAGCAAAATCAGTCCGTCCTCAAACGGGTTAAACAAGTGCTAAACCTACCCAGAACTTGTTATGGACATGTTATACGAATTAACCTCTATTGCGGATGACTACGCAACTAAATCAGAGAAGTTAGAGAATAATAGTAATACCTAAAATTGTTATAGTGCAAGATATGAAGGGCAATTAAAAAACGAACACGATCCTTTAAATTTGTCTACCACCAAAACTACCCCCATCCCAATCAAATGCCACATCCGATCCTATCCACGCCCAGCGTCCTGCTACTTGACGAATGGCCGAAGAGGCGAAAGTCAATGTATAATGTGGCGAGCTGTTTGGCAGTCGACTTGACTTGCTCTTCTTCTTCTTCTTCTTCAAAGTGCACATTCATCCTATGTTCAAGTTAGCAAAATCATCAAATCGAATAGGCCTAATATCAGGCAAAGCAGAGCGGGGTAAGTCCCGTCAAATCGGACATACTAAAATGATAACACTGGTTTTATCATTTTCATGCTTTCGTTGATTAGCGGTGTTGGCCCCCATCGCAGTGCAAATTAGATGTGATTCGATTAAGATGAGGTTAATATGTCGTCATCTCACAATTTTCTCACCGAATTGTACATAAAACATGATGAAATAAGATTTTTGGTTAATATATCGTTATTAGTAACGCAAACTCTTTTCTCTTAAAGGCCGGGGGGGGGGGGAGGGGGGTGGCAATGACTATCACGTAGAAGAAAGTAAATTGAGTATTTGTGTGCAGGGTAATGCAATATTAATTCTATTCAATTACTCTATTTTTGTCGAACAAAAGAGGCGATATATAACATAACGTATAGAAGTAAATAGGTCCAAGTTATAAAGCACAGTAAAAAAAATATGTACAGTGTAAATGCAAATGAATGCACAGTATAAGACAAAAGACAAACAATTTATGCTTTGCAGGAGTGACATCAAGAAGTACATAACGGATAGAAAAGAGCGATCTACTGAAAATAAACACGTGAAATACGTGGATCACGTGATAAACAATACGCAAACGATATATTTGTCCAAAATGTGCCTGTGTACAACGACAGCACTTGTTAACTGTTGTGAAAATAGCAGATTGCCATATAGAGGATATAATGGCAATGACGTCATCAACCCTCAAACTAATTATCATTTTTATGTCATTGCGACTGCTATGATAGTTTCGCCAAGACATTAGAAACTCCGAAGTTCTTTGTTGTTGTTTTACAGTAGTGGTAGTATCCACTTCTTTTTTTTTTATTTCTTCCACCGTTCCGTCGGTTTGACTTTACTGCCTTTATTGACGCTACACAGCCAACTTGAATAGTGGATGAAATTGCACTTTAAAGATCGTTGATGGAATAGATACGGGGTGGATAGTGTAATAGATTAAGACAAGTGAGACGAAACGACGGCTTCCTACGTCATCGGTGCCATTATTTCGGGATATCCACAAACATCGAATCAAACAAGCAACAAGAAGTGGCATATACATAGACTCCTTTTGTCATAATATAGGCTTCTCGTGGCCATAGTTAAAAAGTGCGAAGGTGGAATCGTGCTGGTAAGTGTCGGGGGGGGGGGGGGGGTGATAAGGTGTAAGGGGGTTCTTGCAACCTTCTCCCGCGAATAATTAATCCGACGCGCGAATGATAATTCCGGCTGTCTCTAGTGGTTCGTCACAATGCCGTACAAATGACTGCTAACAGCTTGCCGAGCCGGCTTTAATTGCACCAGACATTACAGACTATCACCTAATAATAGGGCTCTGTCTTAGGCGTTAACATTTTCCTCTCTTGCGCCTTGTCGCGGGGAGTTAAGAGTAAACACGCGTAGAGATATTATGTTGCCTAATAACGAGTTTGCCTGAACGAGCTATGGCGTATACAATGGGAGAAAAATGTATCCGGCTCGTGCACGCATATGGCTTCTTGCATTAGACTTTACCCCCTTCGTATGTCAATGGCCCGTGGATCTGGAGTCAGGTGTTAAGTACTCCATGGTTAATGAGCAATGGTTGAGGCAAAGAGGACTCTACTTGCGATTTTTTTAAAGGGATGATTCAGTTTGGTTGAAATGGGGATTCAGATTTTCACTTTTTGCGAGATAATTAGAAACCACTTATGAAATATTATAGAGCATAGTACAATTTTATCAGGATTTAAAAGTTTATTTGATGAAAGTCAGTTTTGATATGGCAGAGATATCCAAACACAAAGTAAAACAAAGTGATCTTTATGAAAGGTGGGTCCCGCCCTAAATAGGACCACTTTGTTTTTGGCTATCTCAGCCACTTCAAACCCATGTTCATCCTATAAACTTTGAATTCCTCTAAGAATCACATGCTCTTTCATATTTCATTAGATGTTTCTCATTATCTCACACACACAAAAACTGAAGCCTCATCTAAACCAGGACTTTATCATCCCTTTAAAGGGTATACCACCGTGTCAAAGACTTTGCTTTGTATCACAGATACACCAATCATAAACATATATTACAACCATTTTCATTTCCACGATCTCAAAAAATTATATCGACACAGAAGGACATTATTGTATGTAATCTTTTGCACAGGTGACACTCAGTAATTACGTCACTCAATGCAATAGATGTGCCTAACGTTTAGCGATACATCGCTGTCCCATACACTCAATTGCAACCACCGTGTGCGCATGCGCAGTGATATAGCTTAATCTACACCTTCTGTAGTGGCAGTATAATAGTACTGTAGTGTGTGGGTGTGTGTGTGTGGCTGATGTTACTTTGACTATTATCGATACAGTCATTTGACAGGGGACCCGATAATTTAGAAGCTATCAGCACTGAGCGTACACTCATATTAGTAAACGTACAACACAGAACTGACCACAGTCGCGTACAAAATTTATATATACTCGATATATTAAATGCATGCCATTTATTTTTGGTGTTCTCTTCAGAGAAATTATACCTATGCTGTAGATATTTCATAAGCACGCAATAAAGCATAAATAGATATTAGTAAACTTCTCCTTTGGCATGGTACTCTATGCTCACTGAATGGTTAATGTTTGTGAATACAAAAAAAAAGTGTCTTTGATTATGGTGAGCACTTAAAAGAGAGAAAGAGGTGATTGATGTAAAGATGAAAAGATAGCTAGCTAGATTGAATGAGAGAGAGAGAGAGAAAAAAGGAGATAGATAGATGAAGTGATAAAGAGGATGGGGTTACTCCAAGGGAGAGAGGAAACGAATGTATTTGTATGAGTGATGAGGCGTCGGCATTCGCCCGTTGGCAAGCCGAGGAAAAGGCTTCGCTTTCCAGCAACCCTCCGAAAAAAAAATGATACGTCACCTCGGCAGCAGAACGTTCGCCCCAGCTCGCCCCGAGCTCGCCCCCCTCATCTTGAGAACACTCCAACGGATTACCATCAAGTCACCCAGCAGCCGCGTTCTGGCGTGATTGCTTGAGAAAGACTTAACAACATTTTCACCGCTTACATAGGAGTATAGTATAGTATGATAACCATAAAGACACCAAATACCAGAACACTCTCAAAACTTACGAAAAAAAGTTGAAATTAAAAATGCGTACATTTGGAACGTAACGCGTTATTACATACACTGCGTATCTATGAGTAAACATGTATCTTTGTGTACTCCAAGTATGTGTACAAGCTAACTGCTATACTCCTGGAATATTGCCTTGATTTCTGTGATATTCCGTTATTGTATGCACGCACAGACGCACCATCACACAGGCAGACATACACTTTATATACATGTGTGTGTGCTTGTGTGTCTGTGTTTGTGTTTGTTTACTCTCCTATATAAACTCAATGAAATCCACGCAATTCATTGTCAACATCTTACGGTCGAAAGCATTCGAGCAATATGTTATTGTATGCCACAATGAAGCGAGAGGAGTCAGCATCGACAGCAATAAACAACAACAACAACAACAACAACAACAACTACGACAACATGTAGGGATTATCTACGATATGGGAGATGCGAAAAGTGTCCGTTAGATATTTGTTGCTGTGATAAGACTTCGAGCAAAGTTGCATTGTGTTACCTCGGACTCTCTGTGAGTCGGCCAGGGAAACCTTTCTTAAAACGGTGCTTGATAATCCGGCAATCTTGATGGTTAGCCCAGGGTCTGCGTTTCCCTCTGGACCACACCGTGTCGCCGGTTTGTAAATGTATCCTTTCTCAGCAGATGCTTATATTAAAATTCACGCTCACTGCTTGTATGCATACGTTCTTTCCTCCTGATAACCGTCAGAACAAGAAAAAGAACTTCTGTATGCAATCTGAAAACCTGATTAATATCAGAGTGTATTCAAATGGGAACAGGATAATTGAATATTATTACGGGCGTGTTTAACAATCGAAAGCTCTGATGAGTTTTACTTGATGGAGATGGATATAAGAAGACTTCATTTCCAGATGGTCATAGGTTTGGTTATTTGTTTATTTGCTTGGTTTTTTGTATTTCCTATTAACAACAAGAAATCAACCACGTGTACAAAAGAATGTAAAAAAAATCCGTTAATCAAAATGAAGGGGGGTAAGCATAAATTTAGCTGTTTTCCTCCGGAGTCCCACATACACAGGTGGCCACGACTGTCCCCATCTATTTTCACGTAGGCCTTTCTCACTTTCGTTGCAAGTTGCAAGGATATAAATTGTAAAAAAGGTGGTAGTGATTGTAGTGATGGTGGTGATGGTGATGGTGATGGTGATGGTGATGGTGATGGTGATGGTGATGGTGATGGTGATGGTGATGGTGATGGTGATGGTGATGGTGATGGTGATGGTGATGGTGATGGTGATGGTGATGGTGATGAAGATGGTGATGAAGATGGTGATGGTGATGGTGATGGTGATGGTGATGGTGATGGTGATGAAGATGGTGATGGTGATGGTGATGGTGATGGTGATGGTGATGGTGATGGTGATGGTGGTGGTGATGGTGATGGTGATGGTGATGGTGATGGTGATGGTGATGGTGATGGTGATGGTGATGGTGATGGTGATGGTGATGGTGATGGTGATGGTGATGGTGATGGTGATGGTGATGGTGATGGTGATGGTGATGGTGATGGTGATGGTGATGGTGATGGTGATGGTGATGGTGGTGGTGGTGGTGATGGTGATGGTGATGGTGATGGTGATGGTGATGGTGATGGTGATGGTGATGGTGATGGTGATGGTGATGCATGGTGATAGTGATGGTGGTGGGTATTGGATTGGAGTGGGGGGGGGGGGGGGGAGGGGGAGTTGTGAGTGAAGAGAACGCATTTATCTGATTTTAAGATCACTTTCTTTCATGGTTCCTTCCCCTGGTATGGAGCTCGGAATATTACTCCCCGCCCATCCCGATCCAATGTCAATTCCCTGCTTTTTATGCCCGGTGTACTATCGATCTACTCACGGCTCACACTTTTCTCGTCTATTTGCGTCACCCTCTGAAGAAGATTGAGGCGGTTATCTAAAATGCAATATCTGCCGTGCGGACTCCCTTGAGACGAAGACGAAAAGTGGGGACACGGTTAGAGACAAAAAGAACAAACGAGGCCCGATGCGCTTCTCAATGTGTCAGTATTCAATTAAAATGCAAGACGCGCAGCTGCCGTGGAGTGTTTTGTTTATCCGCTGGAATCATTTCAATTGCATTGGAACGGATGAGACGAGGTACATTAAAAAAGGGGGCGCGAACTATACAAGTAGATTCCCACTTTGTATGACGCGGGTTCACAGCGTTGTCGAATAATGGTATGTTGACGAACGAAGCGATGGGAATAAAGATTTGTATAAAAACCACACTGTTACTGAATTCGATGAATATCGTGCGTACAAATTCCCAAGTTATTCTGATTACCAAAGACTTTCAGCAGTACCACTTCACAAATGTGTTTTTCTTTCGCTTTAAGCAGCATCTTTGCTTTCCTGATGCTGGAATATTCTCAAATTTTCTGCCAAAAAGTTATTTGAAATTGTAATATACACGTTTACTAACATTTATGTAACAAAAAATGTGTTTATGACGGTCAAAAAGCTTGCCCGACGAAGTCACGGGTGATGTTCGTTATTCCGAAGATTTGTTCATCCGAAAATGAAATAAGGTGCGTACAAATGAACCTTCAGAATTACGAACCTTAGATTGTTTTCGGAATAACGAACCTTTGGAATAACGAACTGTCACCGTAGCCACTAATAATACATGCAACTTATACTTAAGCGTATACATGTCAACGTACTCTTTTAGCAATGTCTAGTGTAAGCGTATAAAATGTAGAAGAGATGTAAAGAAATCAACGTCGATACGATGTATGGAAAATTTTAAAGAGAACAAAGTCATTACGAAGAATAAGTGAGGCTCCATGGATGACTGGTTCCCAGAAACCTGTTGTTATTTTTTTTATGGCCATTGATCTATGACAAATTCTTCATTTGGAACCACTCTTGGTAATTTGATGCATGGATTACTTCTTGAAGTCGAAACTCCTTTGTCCTCCATTGTGTCTTTATCGTGACCCCCATTCCGTCTGTTTTCTGTATGTTTTTTATCTGTCGGTATTTGTCGGTCCATTCGTCTGCCTGTCTGTCTGTCTCCCCTCCCCCTCTCTCTCTCCCTTGTTTTTGTCAATCTTGTACAGACACACTATTCCCATGTCACGTGTTTGTTGTGGGTAAGATGACCACCAGAAGAATGGCGTAGTGCAACTTTGCTGAATAGCACGAAATGTTAATGTCATACACATCATTCTGCAGAATGCGGCACGATCGTAAGTGAAGCATGCATATGAAAAAAAAGGGCGGGGACATGTCTGGCTTAAACGCCGAATAGATTCGAATATTCGTTCTTTTCCTTTCGTTTCTTTTCCTCCTTCCTTCTGTTCGCTTCTTTTGAGTGCTTATACTCCATTCTCACTGATCCCCCCTCTCCCCCCTTTCTCGCTCCTTCTCTTCTCTCTATCTTTTTCTCTACTTTTTCTCTCTTTATGTTTCTCCCCTTCTTTTTCTCTCTCCATCTCTATCTCTCTTTAGATTTTCTGAGAACTCATATTTTTTTATATGAACCGTATCCCTATGCCACTGCCTCTATTGGTCCCCTTTTCAAATGATAGACCTTTCAAAGTAATGGTGATCGTTTCCAGATCGCTCTATTTTTAACTTCCGACGTGTCTGCATCCATGCACAATTCCGCTTCGGAGAAAACAAAGGAGGGGGGTTAAAATCGCGATATCACTTTTTGGTTTTTAAAGATATCATTTCTGCGAGATATATTCTTTTCTACCTTAGGTAAACACATAGGATGACTTCAATATGATGATAGAAACAGTCTACACCACAGATAAGTTATGGCAGAAAAGAAAATGACTCCTACTGACTCTGAAGAACAAGAGTGAACTGAATAGTTTTGTTTATAAAAGATAATATTTAATATCAATATACAGACATTATATCCATGCAGATAATAAGTACATGAGTATACATACATATAAACATATACCTATTTAAATGCATGTAAACACACACAAACACACACGCGCAAACACAAACACATACACACATATATATATATATATATATATATATATATATATATATATATTCATTTATTTATTCATTTATTTATTTATGTATTATGATACATATTTGTTGCTTCAGAGTTCCCTCGCCATGGTAAAAAAAAAAGACAGTATATCTCTTTCACCAACATGCATGAAAGTTAGGTAAACAAATTCCCCCTTTAAAGAAAAGTAAAACCCGCAGTGTCCCTTTAACGACAAAGTGCAGTTGGCAACGGAGCGGCGCTCCAGTGTTGTTTTTCAGAGATAAATTGCTATTCCAGTCGCGAATGTCGTCGAAGTGCGTTCGCCCGAGTGATGCCATAAATCTAAATAATCTTTATGAAGAAAAAGTTGAAAACATACTTCCCATTAGTGAGATGGCGGTTTACGGAACCTTTTGCTTCTTTTTTTTTCCCCCTCCATCTGCCTTTCGAAGTGCCACGCGATTTCACCCTTGCTCATTGCCAGCACTCGGAGGTGCACGTGAGATGTTAATCTATCGGCGTTTGACGCAATGGAACAACAAGTTACTGGTTGGTGCCTTGCCTTGCGTAAAATGATCAAACGATGCCCTTGTCCGTGAAGCTTGTTCTCCCTTTACGCATTTCCACGCAGATATCAATCAATGATTCTGCACATTACTGTTCCGCGAAGACCTTTATCATGTACCCCGGGGGAGATGGAGATGTTATAACTTCGAAACGAACACGGACGGGGGCAATAGCACGTTTTAACACATGCAGGCAGGAGTATACTCATAAGGTGAAAGTACGTGGGATTTGCGCCACAGACATCGTCACCACGGCTAGAGAGAGCCGGGCGATGATTCGGAGAGTGGTCGATGGGCGCAGGACCCCGTCAAAACTGCGGGGATTGCATCATCGAAGAAAGCCGAAGACTTCCACGGCGAATTTTCCGAAGTCCATCATATGGTATAATTTATGCGTAACTAACGCCAATGAAATAAATGTGAAATGTAATGCATGATGAGCTCTTTCAAGCAACGTCTACTTTTTTCTCTCGTTTTCTGGAACTGCATGTAAATATAACTAACAGTGTAATTCTGTATTCTGTAATCTCATGGTTAACATAGGTCTACATGCATATGTTCTGAAGTTTGTGTGGAATACAGAAACTGGCAGAGTGTGGGGGGGGGGGGGGCGAGAGAGGAGAGAGAATACACCAGAGAGAGTAAAAGGTGACAACCGTTGTCACCTTTGAAAGGTGAAACAAGAAACGGAAGGGGGATAGAGGGAGAGATGGAATAGACAGAGAAACCGGAGAAATGAGAAAAGGGCGGAAAAGGGAGCGAGAGAGCATTGCAATTGCAGAGGCTAAAAAAGTTTGGGAAACTGTGAAACGAGAGATAAATAGATAGGTAAATAGATAGACACACAGATTGATATATAGATAGATAGGTAGATAGAGAAATAGATAGATAGATAGAGAAAAAACAACGGGGAAGGGAAGACCCAGAGTAAAAAAGGATGAAGACAGATTGGAGGAGGAGAGTTTTATCCATTAGTGTTCTATCGCTCATTTAGGCTGGCGGATAAAAATCACGAATATATAATATTTCGCTGCAACAAGCATATTTCAAAAATTGCCGCCCACACATCGATTTGAGTATTACGTCTCATGACTAAATAATATTATCCAATATTTCTCCCCGTATCTTCCGCATCAGCAAAGCGGGAGGGAAACCCGAATGCAATGCCGGGCAGCGGCGCCTCTCCTCAAGATGTAACCCAATAGACGCATTGGTTTAAGGCAAGCATCGTTTTGCGGCAGATGTTTATCGCAAGACAGTCGAACGCCGGTCGCCGAGACACAATAAGATCCTCTTTCGAGGATGAAGAGAGCAGGCAGTCCGGGTTTCTTTCTGTATGATGTCTGGGTCGCGTCGCGTCGTTCAGACACATTCACATGCGGCGGCTCCAGCGCCGGTTCCCATGAAGTGAAAATCAATTCGTAAATTAGAGGGGAGCGGTATAAAGGTCATCGGTGGAGATAATCGTGTAATATGGACCGCGAATGTTTGGCAAGAAGGCTTCCCTGCCTTACGTGTCTGATATGTCTGTCGATAGGACGAGGAGGAGGAGGAGGAGGAGGAGGAGGAGAAGAAGAAGTTCTCATCATTCTGTGTTCGAAACCAGCAGGTTCGTTAGTCTATTACCTTCCAGACGCTCTCGTTTCCATCCATCCGCTGAATTCGTTCTCTTCTGATCGCGTGTCATCACCATCACCTCACACTTTAGAAGATGGGCGCAAGTTGCCTACCTACAATCATGCCAATTCCTCATATTCAGCCTTTTCTCTCACTCTATCTCTGTCTGCCTGTTTCTCTGTCTGTCTGTCTGTCTGTCTCCCTCTCTCCATCTCTCCACACTTTCTCATTCATTTTGTTTTCTTTTTCATAGGATAGAGGTAAATCGGTAAGAAAACAAGAGAGGAATATTACACTTTGATTACTTATGAATCCAAAAGACCCAGTGCGACAATACACAATTCGGACAACATTGCAAACGTTCCGGACTGAGTTGTAATAATGGCAGACACGCGCTCCCGTTGTCATGGTTACGTCTTCCTCAATAAATTGCAGACTTGATTTCAACAAGAAAATACAAAACATCGTGAAGTCACAAATTGTTTAATGACAACATGAGAACAACAAAATGAAAAAAAAAGATAAATGCTGGTCCTTGACATTGTAATTATGAATTTCGCCGAAAGCGCAGGAGCTATCGCGTTTTTTCCCCTTCAAATTACATTCCTTACAACGATGAAAAAAATGGACTGATCAGAATTCTATCCCTCTCCTTACATGACGAACAATTCAGGAGTCTAATTTAGATTGTGGAATGTATTCAAATTTCGATTCTCTTTTGCCTTAAGGTTGAAAGACTTGCCTCTGAACAATCTATGTTATGGTGTACATACCATATTGCATTCTTAATAAACTGACAACGTACGCCACAAAACCCTCTCGAAATTCAATTATCTGTCATAATACAAGATTTTCTCGATCAATTCAATGCATTTTTACGGTCGGTGGACAAGACTACGAAAGAATCATTTCAAGAAGATGAAAATATTAAAAAAAGATGCATGACATAAAGACAACAAATAGCATCTCTTCTACAAAAAAAGAGGAAATAAATCGTGAACGCTCTCCAAGACAACAGCTTTCAAATACCATTTCCATGCTGCGCGATTGAGTTGATGGCTGCAAAGACAAGACGGAAGGTACGGCACTTATGATGTCATTTGTCATTTGACACGTAATCATTCATCACTGCATTTCTTTGACAAGTAGATGCAACATTTTTTAATCATTTTTATTCAAGTACAAGATTGCTGCGAGTTCTGTTCCGCACTCATCAAAACTTGTCATCATTTTAGTTGAAAATATCTAATCCAATCCTTCATCATTCTGTTCAGTATCACATCCTTTCCACTTACAAAAATATACATAAATTGAACTGAACCCTTTTCCAAACAACCCCGGTTACATCACGCATGGAAACAATAAATATATCTCGAGTTAACGTTCTTTTGCGATACGGCCATCATATTATGTAGATCTTTTCAAAGTCCGTATGGGAGAAAGAAAGAGATGGAGAGAGTTAAACAGTAGGCACGAAAGGCTTATCATTATTCGCTGCGACGTGCGAAGCCCATTTTCCTGTTTTTTGCCGGGCAACACGAGCACATATTGCGTCATAATACCTCGGGGAATATACTACTCATCTCGCTGGATGAAAATTTGATGTCGCTGAGCGCATGCAATTAAAACAAATGTAGGGCAAACGCGGGCTTATGTACAAGTCTTCCACTATACTGCATGCTGTTTTCGTGTTTTGCTACAGGAAATTTTGATCGGCGGACAGCTTCTGCGGCGTTCATCCCCCCCCCCCCCTTCATCCCCCTCCTCCTCCTCTTCCTCCTCCTCCTCCCTCATGCAGTCTCCACATCATTTTGCATGCACGCAGCCTCTTCACCGGTTCTCGTCTGCATGAGTTGATGGTAACATGACCGCGGGTATACAGTAACCATTCAATTAATGGCGCAGGACTATTGTGAAGGAAAATTTGATACCTTCTTTTTCCCCTGTTTACCTTCCACTGGCGCGGCAGCTGCAAATCACCTGTTTTGGTGGTCCTAGTTTCAACGGTATCAATGTAATTAATTTCAACCCCTCCAATTCTTTTTTTCACATGCCTCCATCTGTTTAATCATATGTACATATATATATATATATATATATATATATATATATATATATATATATATATACTTATACATATATGTATACATATAAATATATATATATATCCCTTTGTCTCTCTTTTCATTTAACAATACTGATATGCGCTGTCATACGACTTGATGATGATAATTATGTCGTTGACAGTTATAACTCGGAGTGAATGAAGTCGCGTTCAACCAACTGCCCTCGGTGTTCAATGATTTCCTAATTCCTACTTTCAATATTCATTCCTACCCAACTCGCCGTTCATCTGATTATCATTTTGAAAACCCAAGAATTGTTTTAGCACAAAAATCCTTAAGACATCAATGCCCTGATGTTTCGAATTTTCTCACCCGATAACCTTAAACAACGTATATCTATTCATTTATTTAAAAGAGAGCTTAAAGATATGAATTAACTCAATATGTATCTGAACATTAGAGCATGTTACTATTTATGTCTTATATTTTCACTTCAATAGTTAAAGTAAGGGCTCCGAACCGAACGTATATACACAACAAACATGAACATTTAATATAAATTATATTCACAACTCATTTCCACGCAAACACTTCACATCTTGCACAATGCACCGCTGCACTCCCCCCATTCTTCCCTCCCTTTTTCTTTCTCGCCACTCAGTGAGTGGTGACTTACATGTCATATTCTTACAATGTTGTATTGTTTAGACAATCATTTCTAAGGTCATTGTCCTCGTCAAGCGTTTGCCTATGATGATGGTCTCCTGAATTTCTGTACATCAAGAATTGCCTAATTTGTCTTTGAGCAATAGATATACTGTAACTTATGTTTGCATAAAAATGCACAAAATAGTTTATTTTCATTTTGCATTGTGTCAGAGGGAAAAAAGTTGAATATTTGAATTAATCATTTATTTGTTTTAACTGTCAGATTCAAATTATACTGTGCTCAATTAGTTTGTTCAGTTGACTTTGTATTTCATTCATGTATGGAAAAGAAATTCAGAAATCAATCAAAATCAAATCAAAAATCAAATGTCTCTATTCGACAGTTCTGAATATCAGTAATGTACATTGGACTTGAGTGGAAAAAAATTAATACACACATCCTAAATACGCTATCTTGATAATACTTCTCCTTTAAATCTGTGTCTGCCCTGTGTTAGTGCGCGTTCAAGCCCATCACACTTTCCCACTCATCATAATCAAATAATTTTCTGCCTATAGGAACCCCCGCACTCCGTCGACGAACCTCTCTCATTTATGTGAAACTGATGAGGAAAAAGAAAAAGCAAAGAGAAAGGGAAGGAATAATCGTAAGTGCTTTCACATATGAAGAAAGAGTTTTGGGTTGACACATCTCGCAGATCATTTAACATGTATGTTTACCACTTCAAACACAAGCACACACACACACACACACACACACACACACATACACACACACTCATTAGCCAGCTTGTACTCGCGATCAAACACTGATGGTCCGAACAAAACGAGCTGGCATAATTGCTAATTAAATTTTTCTGGTTTTCACCCCCGCCCCCTCCCCTCCACCACCACCGCCACTACCATATCAAAAATGTCTTCGATATATATCACGTACAGTGTCCGCCACTTTTTGCCACGATCATCACACAAAAAGAGCAATTCTGACCAACCATACCGTCCTAGCATTACGTAATCACATTTACTCTAAATTCAGCCTCGTAAGAGTCATGTGCTACCAACATACACTCTCCTCCAGATACCGGATGTCTACCCGTCCGGATTTGAGGAAGAAGATGACGCGAGTAAAGATTGGCAAATTATGAGATATAATTACATCGCGTCTGTAAGGAGATTCTACCGGCAGTGCGCTATGACGAAAATCCTATCTTCATTAGGTCGTACAGAAGACCTTCGTTATGGGTATTGAAATTAGTACAGGTGTCGTATATTATTGCAGGCCGCCCTGTCGTCTGGGCAAGGTTTTGCTTACAGCGAACAGACATGTTGCTAATTTGATTAACACGATCATTATATTTTCAGTAGCGCTAGTTCATCCCCGCTTAATTAACTGCTGTCAAATCTTTGTCGATTTCGCCATAATAAGTCCCTCTCATGTTGCAACACTTAATCATGGTTTACACCTCAACCTGTCGTGTATTACCATGGAGCTATACCAGCTCCGTGGTATTATACAAAGCACGGAATAGGGAAAGAACAGCTACACATTGGCGCTAATCTGCACAAATCACTGAATAAAAGCAAAGTTAGGATAGATGGAATGTCGGTCGGGGTCGAGGAAGCTAAACCGTGAAGATAAAACTCGCTGACGAGATAAACGTATCGTTTGTTTCACCTGATAAGTGTCAACACCAACTTAAAAGTCTTCTATCTCAACAACATCGCAATACATACAGATTCGAGATGTTTTACACGTACTCTTCATAAATATCTGGAATATACTTTCATTCCATTCTTTGTCAAAATAAATCGTAAATTACAAGCTTGTTTTCGGTTTTGTTTTGTGTTTGATGCAGTTATCTTCTCAATCTTTTCTTTTATTCACCTTTGTTAGATAGATAAGGTGTGATGATGTTGTTAATGGGAGACAATGTGTCATCCTTTGAAACTTCCTACTTTAAACACCCTACAAAATGTTTCTGAGCCATTTGCTCTAACCTTCTCATTACTCATAAACTGTTGGATAAGCAATTATAAGTTGATATGGCCTATCAGCGATTGGTTCTCACAGCAGTTTTATTTACTAAACGTGATTTAATAGTTTCATATAGATTTGCACGTCCGTGAAAAGTTACACTATTATTTGAATTAAACATGAAAATAACCTTTGGAACTTGCTGCTTTTAAGACATTAAAGATATACACATTTATGCGTCATTTTACCTTAGCTTCTAATTGCTCATTTACTGTCCGATAAGCATTAAATATTTATATTAGCACGTATTTATTACCTCGTTTTTATTTAGTGAACATGATTTCCCTCTTTAGTGATAACTAAGGTTAGTTTCATACAAGGTTTTCTCGCTCGCGAAAAGTAATTATCATTTGAATCAAACACGCAAACAGGTCATTATGATTACTTTTTCATTTCAGTTTTCCTGTTTACGGTGCCCTTAAAACTACCATATACAAATGCAAATGGTGATAGATTATGCAGTCGTGTTTTTGCTTCGTCGTTGTAGGTTTTTGTTTTTATTTTTCTTTATTGCTAGCACTCTCAAAGTAGCGTAATACATACCGGTAATCAAGCGCATTTAACTATAACGATGGCTTCCTTCTCAGTAATTCATCACGTGGTTTATCATTATATGATGAGAAGCGCCACA